>NC_061095.1:12841894-12880549 GCF_015104395.2 Macrobrachium nipponense | reverse complement strand
CCCTAAAGTTGTTTTCTGTGATGAAACTAATCTTAGAAAACGTAGAAAATGACATCGACCAATTTTTGAAAGATATACTATAAATTTGCGATTTCCATATTTATTGGCGGGGCTTTTGCTTTAGTTTTTGCTCTTTTTTTTTTTTTTTTGTTTTTTTTTTTTTTTTTTTTTTTTTGTTATTACGTGCTTATTACTGTTCTATTTTGATAATACTTTAGTGCATGTTCCAGGTGCGATATACCAAGATTCTGTAAGACCGAATTTTTATTCAAGACTGTAGTTTTCTCACCGACCACCAGTGTTCCTTGTACAAGGGACACTTGAGTTTCACATTTTTTTTCATAAAATCATTTATTTTCCCTGTAGGATGATAAAACTAACAGAGAACATGCGTTGATTATAGTGCTAATAATACCTGATAATTTCATTAGCCTGTCTTGATTAGTGTATTTTGGCAAATATTTTACGATCGGCACCCCTCCAAACTGGAGTCACTACCGAGAGATTCAGTTCGGCAGCGAACGCAATGTTTACATTCTGCTCACCCACCCGGTAAAGAAGGGGTTAAGCCTTAGTTAACACACCTTAACTTTGGCTAGGTTGGTCAGGTGGTGATATATATATTTATATATATATATATATTTACTTTATTCTTAGCCCTCATGGTATGGTCAATATGTCTAGTCACGTCGTGGTCTCGCCCCTGTGACAGATCATCTGGAGCACCAGCTATATAGGTCTCTACCTCGCTGGCAACTCTAGTAGCACAAGCAGACTTACGTGGCAGTAACCACGAAGCCAGCTATGCTAACAGGTGGAACCAAGATGTAAATCATCTGCATGCATTTGTTTCCCAAAATCCTTCTATTCTGTCCCTTCCCACCTCCAAAGGTGGGATTCAGCTATATATATATCTGACAGGTAAGTTTCATGAACAAAATGATATTGTTATGATACAATAAAGTTTGTTCATACTTACCTGGCAGATATATATAATCAAGTACCCACCCACCTCCCCTCAGGGGACAGTGGAAATAAAAATTATGAATAGAAAATGGGAATGGTTCCTGATACCCGCCTCCCAGCGGCGGGAATGGGTACTAACCACCTGGCCGACCACTGCGTGTGTCGGAAGTTTTTAAAATTCTGTCGGACTTCAGAAAATACAGCTATATATATATCTGCCAGGTAAGTATGAACAAACTTTATTGTATCATAACAATATCATATTTATATAATAAGAAACAGAAAAATATAAAGAAATACAGGAAATTTTTATATTGTTGGCAAAATATTTTCCTGGAATTCCTGCATACTTTTATTATTTCCTTAACTAGATTACTCTCAGGTTGTTGAGGCGGGCCTTGTGCAGGAATTTATTAAGACAACTCGTGTTGTTGCTTTAATTGAAATTGCAACACAGGAAGCTAAACAAGGTGGAGAGCAGGCTCTCCTTATTTTCCAAACAGCTCGTGTTCCGGTCCATAGTGCTATTGATTTAAGCATTGAACAAGTTCTTCCGATAGACAACAGTCTTAAGTGTGAGATTGGTGAGTATGGTACCATCATTAGATTAACTTTTTCATTAAACATTTTTTTTTTAAGTTTAGGTGATATAAGATTCTGTCAGTATGAGTGCTACATCTGTATGACTGAGTTTTAGAGCTGCTATTGTAGTAGCTTTCATTTTATTATACTTATTAGATCGTTATATTTTGAGTGTTGATACATGTATTTTGCAATCATAGTTTTGATACAGAAAATTCAGGAAGCCATGACTTGGTTATTATTCATTACATCATGCTTATTAGTCAGATGTTGCTTTATTTACATGGAAGAGGAAATCTCAGCCACTCTATGCATCACTATAAATAACAAATATTCTATACAGTCTTTATGTATACATACAGGCAGTCCTCTGTTATTGGCGGGGTTCTGTTCCGACAGGCTTGATGATGAGTGAAAATCGCCATTAACCAAAAATTCTGTCATTAATGGCACTGATAGTGCTGATTTTGGCACCGATAACCAGTTAGTGGCACCTCTGTTAGGTATGCATCAGCGCTGATAATTGGAACTCGGTGCAGTATGGCGAGAAAAATTGCTGATTTTATGGCGCCAGACAGTCTCATAAAACTGGATCGCCATTAACCGAGTCTGCCAATAAGTGCCGACTGCTTGTATTTAATCATATCATATTTCATTTCATTGCCAAAGGTAAAAATTTTATTCTCGTGGCCCCCTCAAGAGTCAGTTATGATTTTCATTGCATCAAGAGGAAGTCACATTTTCTACTGAATCATGTTTGTAAATTATGGGTACTATATTACACATAAGGTTTTAATTTACACCTGCTAAACAAGAATATAACAAGATGATACAATGAATTGAGTATGAGTTGCTCGGTGACTGTTATACATTTTTAAGAGCTAATGCTACAGCACCTTCTTAGACTGTGAGCCAGCCCCTACCTCGATCCACTGTGAGTGCTTGGCCTTGCACCAGGCCAAGGCTATGTATTTTAATTGTTCTGCTTGAGTAGCAGTCGCATGATGACTGGAAGGCAGGTGCATAGGACAATCCTTCTTATCACAGCCCCTCAGGTTCATTTACATATAGAGGTGTGCTAGCAGCAGCAGGTTGCTATTCCTTATCAGCCTTCTTGGGGGAGCTCTAAAGGGGAACTTGTACTTTCTACGCACTTGCAGTGTTCATGCTTTCCAAAGCATGCTCATGTAGAGCAGTCCTACACAAGGGAGATATAAAAAATGAACTCTTCCATGTCATTTCTGTGTGGTTTATCGCATGGCCATGACCAGAGCAAAAGGAGTGGTGTAAGCCTTACACCACTCCTTTTGCTCTGGTCATGGCCATGTAAGGGATCGTTCTTCCCCTTTACCTTCATTCTCAGTCGTGACTGGGTATCAGAGCAGAGGGACAGCCTGCTCATTCAGATTGGGTTCTGACAGTGACTTGGCTGGGTCCCATGTCTTGTTTCCAGTGACAGGTTTGTCTAGTTCAGGAAACCAGGAATGCCATAGAGAGTTAGAGTTCTTGTCTCTCCTTCTTTGGCTGAAGAAGGAGCAGCTTGTGCCCATAGGGATGTCATAGTTCTGGATGGACCATTTCCTCCCAAACCCTTTCAGGACAAGCTGGAGTAGCAGTTTTCAGAGATTATTTTGCTCCTTTGTGAGCTGAATACTATAGTAATATTGGTGAGACGACCATGGCTTCGGACCGACAGGCCCACTTCTGAAGCGAAGCCCTTAGTCTGATTTTCCAGGTTACAGCTTTCTTGTGGTGTCGTGGGGAGGTGAATCCCCTCATTTGCAGGTCTAGGAGTTCCCTTACCTTCAGCAGGTCTAGCAAACTCCTTTTCTGCTGCATGAGATGCAAAGGATACTCTACTGGTACTTGATGTAGGAGTCTACTGGTTGATGAATGACCTTCGGCTGAAGTGGTTGTGACCAAAAGGTTCTTAATTTCTGCTGCAGAGGTTTCTGCGATGGAAACTGAGGGTGACTTGTGGCTCAACCTCTGGTTGAACACGATTTACAGTTTATATGCTTCAGGCATCTTGTCGAGAGATGAGGTGGTGGTGAATCAGAGGTTCTTGGTGTCAAGAGGCAGAGCTCTGACCTTCCTGGCAGACCAGAGTGAAATCAGTGATCAAACATATTTCTGGATCATTTATTCTTAAGAATGCCTGAAAAGGATTTCTAAAAGTGATTTTCAAATGTATACCTTAGGCCAGGGGTTTCCAAACTGGTTAGGTCTGCAGACCCCTGGGGGTCCAGAAGACCCTAGGGCAGTGGTTCTTAACCTTTTTTGGCAGCGACCCAAAATTTTGCACAAATCAACCATGGCGACCAAGCCTACATAGATATACAAATTGTCTTTATAAGTAATATGGTAATAATTTTCTTCAAACCCTTAGCTACCCAATAAAATGGCTTGGTGACCCAACTTTGGGTCGCGACCCATGGGTTAAGAACCACTGCCCTAGGGGGTCCATGACACAATGAAAAAATTACAATTTTTTTCCAACTCCAGAAACAAATATATATGCTACGGTAAAAAATATACATCACCGACTCTGTCGTTCTATGTCAGTGTTATTGATACTTCGGTGGGCAAGCTAGCTTTGCACATCTTTTATTATAGTATTATTTATATCATAAGATTAATTTCAGATTAATTACAACGTAGCAACTCCATCCTTCGCCACCTAGTCACTATCGTGAGTTGTGACTCACCCCAAGTATCCCAGTATGATAATGATAACTTTTGATTGGCTGGGATCCTAGACTGGGACTCCTCATACCTGAGGGTCCTGGTATGGCCAAGTTTGGGAACCATTGCTTTATTCTGTAATATTTGATATAGACATCATGGAGTTACATTCTTGTTAATTGCATACTATGAGTAGAATTCCCAATTTCTCATTGGTTTTGCCCATAAAGCACAGTAATATTTACAAATTGGTGAGTGTAATTCATGCATAACTTGCACATAGTGTATAAGTTTTTTCTGCGGTGCAGGATCTTCCACCTTCCTGATTTCTGGAAATGAATAATTTTCCCTTAATCTAGCTTTCTACTCTGTTTTTAATTTCTGTATCGGTGGCCTTTAGGCTATGACTTCATGTTCCTTTTTTTACTTTGTTCAGCTCTCAGGTGTATCAATATTCTTTAGGCTATGACTTTCATATATCTTTTTTTAACAGATAATTCAACTCTCAAGGTTTCCTTCACCTCACAGCCTTAATTTGTTCTTCTGTATGCCTTGATTTGGGGAATATATGTTGAAGGGTATCTCTTGACTTCGTCAAGTTCAGTGCTTTATAATTTATCTTACCAGTTTTTTATGTTACTCGTGTATCTGTTTTCAAAATTTTTATTAAGAAACTGGAACTAATTCCAGGTTTCTGTCAACATTTTGAGAATCCAGATTGTTTTAAGGCTTTGTGGGAGATATTACATAGACCAAATTGCCAAACCTTTTTGTGAAGTCCTTGCAAAGAACTGCATGATTACATAATGAAGTTGTTAATTGCTTAGCTTTTCTACGTGACTGGATTGTATAAAAGATGATGGGCCAAATAAATACTCTTTCCTTTCCTCTTAAGTAGATCATCACTGTTGCAAATTTGCTTTGCCAATTGCTTTCTGCCAAAAAAATATTTGGGGTACATAGTGGTACATAATGTTTTATTAGAACCTGATAACCCTTTACTTCTCACATTAGCTTAGTCATTCAGTTCTCTTGACTATACGTAGTCTCATTATAGTCTCCCTTTTTTGATAGGCATGGAATTGTTTTTGTCTTAACTGTTTTTGAGATTTTATGACCATCATATCTTCAAGAAGCAGACTTATGAATTTTGGGTAAGACCCCAATCTTCTTATCTTATTCTTTTGTCTGATGATCATGACTTTATATGTTCATTCAAGATAAAGACATGAGGATGCCTGCGGTGGCTTCGACATTAAAAATGTTTAGTTATATTCATGCATATCCAGCTGTAGTATCATTTTCTATTATGTATTTTACATTTGATCAATAGCTTCATATTTGGATATTGTCCCTATAGGGGGTAAGTAGTTCCATCAGTGCACCTCCTGCAATGCACTGAAGGCATCACTGTACTTTATGTTCTTTGCAGTGCCCCATCCATTCATATTCTCTCTATTCCATCATACTTTCCTCCCTCTCCTAAAAATTGATTCATAGTGCTACTGTGAGATTTTCTTCCTGTTAACCTTTCAAACCTTTTTACAGTCAATTTCCATTTTAGCACTGAATGACCTTATAGGTCCCAGCACTTGGCCTTTGGCTTAAATTCCATATTACGTATATCCTATATTTGGATATTATATACAAATTCATTTGCTTCTTGCATTTTTGCTAACTATTCTGAATGATAGGCTGTGTGTTTCCCATGTTTGAAATAAAACAGGTAAAATATGTTGAGAGTAATGAGTACAGAAAGCAGCTTATTCGACATGGCTTTGACCCCTCTTATATGGCTTCTGAAGTATGTGGAAGAAGAGAAACACTCCCAGTGTTGATCAGCCGGTAGTGCCAACAGTATGTGTTGTACATTTCTTTTGTTGGCCAATAATAATTCAGATTTTGCTTGTAGCATTTGATATAATTGGATTTCTTAGCTCATCAGACTGTAGCTGTCAAAATTATTATGGTTTATAATTTCATTTCACAAGAGAAAGTGTCAGATACGAAAAGTGAGAGATACCAAAAATTCTAAAATTTGATAAAAATTGTCAGTTTATCAAATTCACTTTAGTGAAGGAATAAAAGAAAAGACAGGTAATTTATATGCAATGATCAATGTTTACCATTAATCACAGACAATGAAAAATGTCTAGTCCTTTTTTAGAACAATGACTCATACATACAAACAATGTTGTTTACACTCATGATTAGTGACCTGTACATTCAAACATTGTTGTTTACACTAATGACCAGTGACCAAGCCATGAGAGGAACAAAGATATTAATGATGATTTTCAGCCACCTCACATATGGGGAAGCTGAACAGGCTCTTGCATGTCATTAATGCTGTTCTCAGTGACGGCTCTTTGCTTGGAGTTCTTGTTTTAGGAAATATTAAACTTCTCATTCTTCAGCTTATTGAAACCAGTTGTTTTGCTTTGTAAGTGCTGTATGATTTAGGATGATCAATATTACTGTAGATTTGTGTGGGATCACAAATATATATGCTACAAAGGGGCAAGTGATTTTAATCCATCAGTCTGTTGGGCTCGTTGTCATGGATTGAATGTCCCCAGCACACTATCTTATGTCTTGTTGACAAAAGAAACAGAAGAGTTCAGAGAGATAGTCTATGCATGTTTGCCATTTTTGTTGGTAATTATCCTGTCATTGATCATGTGTTGACAATCTAGTTATGAGAACTTCACCAGGTTTTTCATTGTCAGTTTTGAAAGAGTGTAGTTCATTCATATTCTTATTGACCAATCATTTTATTTTTATTGTAACCATTGGATTCTGATTCCTTTCTTACATTTTTCTCTGCTAGAAGTGTGTTAATAATTTTCTGTCATCTACAGGTTTAACCTTGGCAGCTTTATGAGAGTACCTTGGCTTATTATTTATAAATAGTTTTATATGGTAATGTTTTTACTTGAAAAACTGCCAATTTTGACTCATTTTCTCTTCAGGTTGTTAGTTTTTGTGAGAAGTATTGTAGCTACTTGACATACCGGTAATCATCTCTCCTGTGTCTGTTGTCTTCTGAGATCATCTCTGCCAGCTGATTACTTTTTCTTCCATTCAGCTTGCTGGAATGCCTACTGCAATTGCTTTTGCAGTTATATCCATTGTATCTACTCGTTCCAACATGTCTGCTGCATCCACCTCAGCCACTATGCCTGCTGTTTGAATGGCAGTTCCAGATTCTTTTTCAAGAAGATTCTCCCTCTACAGGGGTAGTGGCACGTCCACTTTTTAGCCTTTACCTCCATTTCTGCTTCCTTTCTTCAGTCTTGCTGTACAATGCCTCATAGCTGTTAGTTGTTAGTGCAATTGTGGGTTTGTATCTTTATCTTTCTAAATTACTATACAACCACTTCAATACCCCTCTTTTTGCAGTCTTAAGTGCTGAATGGCTGAAAGTCCCTCATTGCTTGGTTTGAAATATTCTTGCTGACTTGATTATCACTGTACTCTCATTTACAGATGAGAAGGGCAAAGTTCTGGAGGTTGTTGATATTGGGAGGAAAGGCTTTGACTATCCCCTTGGACCCAAGTGCAGAGTAGGGGCAAATTTTGTCCTGAGATGTATTCTTGTGTCTACACTCTTCTCTTGACAAATTTGTCTGAGAGTAGTCATTCTCAGTACAAAGGATCAGTCTTGCTTCTCTTTAAGCTTTCTTAAGAAGAAAGTGAGCAGCAGTGAAGAAGAGGATTTCTGATAGTTAGGACACTTTGTCTATGCAGTCTCCTTCAAGCCTTTTGGGTTATGGAAAGGTATTGTAGCCAAGCCTTTTGGTGTATGGAAAGACATTGTAGCCAAGCCTTTGGGGTATTGAAAGTTATTGCAACCAAGCCTTTTGGGGTTGCCACTCCTGTGTTTTTTGCTCTCTTGGAAGTGCCTATCAAGTGGAAGGGGTGCCTGGCATCACTTCCTGACCTTGCAGCATTGAGCAATCTCTCAAGGTTTCCTTAGCAAAGGAAGAGTCTGGTTTTAGTGTGTACTTGGTCCATATGGTATGGAGTAGCAATACCCATTTAGGTGGAACACAGGCTAGGTTTAATGAAAGAACCAGCCCTGCTGATTCCTTCTTTATTTCATAAAAAGAGGCCATTTATAGATGCCAGGCTCTTGTCACATAGGTTTAGGTTGGGTTAGGGACACATGGGATACAAGTCTTTTCATCCCTTTATGCCCTTCCCAATTGTGCAGTTGTTGCTGTGTTTGTGGTTGTGGGTTGGATGCAAGCAAAATACACAACCTGGCACCCATCTGAGTGCTCTGGTCTAATGTGTTCAAACTGGGAGTTTTCATAGAGAGTGGTTCAGTCTTGTAGCAAATTTAAAATGAGATAATTTGTATATTTCGTCAGTATATATAGACCTGAAGTCTTTTTATCATTATTCTACCTAGAGCCATCCCAAGTTTTGTTCTTGTAGCTGAAGGAAGAATAATCGAGTCACTGACAGGCGAGTGGATGGTACCTTGCCACTCGCCTGCCTACCATCATGTACCTATCTTGTTGCCAAATATCAGTGACTGAATCAGCTAATGCCAAAGGTATATCCGTATAAAGGAATTCAGTTTTGCATTAAAAAAAAACCAAATTGTTAAATTTGTGGTGTTATCATGGAGTTGTTGCACCCCTATACATATTGATCATCTGCTAACTAGCCCTAGACATCCGAGTTCACCATTTCCCATAGGCCTTACTACTATTAAGGATTAAGATTGCCACAGACACTGGTCCAGTCTTTCCAGATGCTCTTCTTCTACTCAAGATTATCCATCATCCAGACAGTCTGCACATCATTACAGCCACAGCTTGAGCAAATGCAGTGATGGCCTTGAGTGGAAAGCTTTGCCTAGCAACATTTTGCAGAGGGCTTTGCCTTAGTGAACAGTACCTTTGGAAGTTTCATCATCTTCCTCACCCTGTTTTCAAGTGACGTGACATCTACTTTTTAGGTTATAGAAATATATTAATTAGATTCCATAACATTGCAAAATGCATGTAAGTGAAAATCAGGAAGTAACGTGTAAAGTTGCGCAATATCAAGCATGGATTGGTTGAGTCAAAGAAGCTGACTTGAGCTACATAGTTCGTATAGGCTCGTTAGCCAATTGCTTAATTGAAGATAGGGCTAACAGGTTGTTTATACCAGTTATGTAAGCAAATAATTTTTCTCTGAAATAGTTTTGAGTACCGCACCCAAAGCTCACTACTTTGCATGAGATCTGTTATTATATTAAGGGCCCCCCATACCACAGAATTCTTGCTATCCTGTTCCATCCACTGAGTATTTTGTTCTTTTTTGTAGTCTTTTCAATAATTTTAATTCACCCATGGTCATAAGTTTTGTGGGAAGTAGTACAGACATTGCACATGGAAAAACTACTAGTTGGAGTAATAACCTCTTATTACCCATACTTTTAACTCAACATTTTTTTTTTTTTTTTAAGAACATTGCGTAGATAAATGGTGATCAGTAGCTGATTGCACTTGTTATTCAAACTATGTTGTTTCATATTTTATTTTTTGTAACTTATTTTTATAATGTTCATGTATTTCGCATGATCATAATCATTACTATACATTTTTACCCAAGTTTTTTTCACAATATTCTATTGTGTTTACAATACATTAGTTTCATCCAGAATTTCAGTCAGGTCAGTGCTCTCATCTATACATATTGTTTTTGAATAATTTTTATGGCCTTGTCTGCAATCAGTATCTGCTACTGCCATATCTACCTCTATTTTAACTGACTGTTCTTCTAACTACCTCTACATACCTAAACATTCTCAGGTTTTGAAAATTTGATGTATTTACCAAAGTCTGAGTAGTACCATATTGATGGTACAGTTTTCCTATTGGAAACTAACTGGAAAGTTCAGTATGGTATTTTGAAGTCACATTATTATATTTTCTAAATTCTTTGCTGGTAAGTGATTGTGTCATCAGTGCGTACAAGAGCATGTGATGGAACTTCCTTAATAAGCTTCCTCAGTAAATCTTTTGTTCTTTCATCTGAAATGACTAGTGTTTGTAGAAGCAACAAGGAAAGATTATACAGTATATTTGAGAAATTACTTGTACAGTATGTATTAAAAATAATGTCCAAAGTCAAAATACTTGCACAGTATGTATTAAAAAAATGCCCAAAGTCAAATTAGCATTTTAAAACCACTGAATACCATTTTGTTTTCATGGGCATGAGTGTAGGTTTTTGTTTTCCATAGGAACTATTTTAGAAATACTAGGAGACTTGGTTATAATTTCTTTACCAATAGTGTTGCTTGTGTATGTGTAAATTATTTACATATAAGCCATTTATATTACATTTTCAGTTAATTATTTAGCTTCCAACCAGTAATAGTGACCTGTGTAAATGATATGTAAATAAATGTCATATCTTTTGCACTCTTTAGATTTGTGATCAGTAAAACTTCAGTAAAAATTTTCTCTTTTTATAGATACGTCCAGCACAGATGTTGATACTGATGTCCTTGTAAATATTACTTCGGGTAAAATCCGCCTTTTATTCGAAATGCCTTTCAGTCAGCGAACCAATACTTTTGTGTCAGAGGTGTTAAGGGCTGCAGAAGGTAAACACAGTGTTTTATTCTCATTTGCTTTTGTAGGAAAAGGGATGTACCTAGTATTGTTAAATTTGATAATGAGAATTTAATACCGTATTTTACATGTAATTCTAGCTCTGATTACTGTACAGCAGTCAAGAGGGTACTATCAGGAATTACTAGCAAAATTGAGGGTAATAGATAATGATGCACAATCAAAATAAGTTGGAAATATTGTTTACCTGATTTTGAATATACGTAGTTTTATTATAATATTCATTAATAAATGTAAATTGATCAAGGTAGCAATTGATTTTTCATTACAGTCCTTAGTAAAAGAAGAGGGCCTCCTCCAGAGTTTGCTTGGTTGTCGCCTTATCAGAATGCAGCCACCAATACTAATTCACCAGAAGCTGGGTTAAGCACACCAGTGAATGGTCCAGAAAATAATATAGGAGATGGAACATCCCCTCTGGTTGATGTTGGTGAGGGTCCACCTCAGACGCCACCTTCTCCTTACCTGGATCCGTCTGTTGCAATAAGCGATAGCACCAGTATGCATGTAAGTCTTGTTTTCATGTTTAAGGTAGATAAAGAAATATTGTGTAGTGCATTGTTTTGATGAAAAGAGATTAATGTAGAATTTTTTATTTTTACAAGAGTGGAAACACATTAGATGATATGTTTGGAATATTAGGTAGAGGTGGTTAATTAATGTGGAAGCACTATGATGCGGGTAAACCAAAAATTGCAAAATTTAAGAATGTGACAATGATGAAACAATTGATACATTTCAGGTAAAAGCAGAGTATGAGATTTGAAAGTACCATTGTCAGCCTGGATATCTCTTAAGTTTTAGGATCCATGGAAAATTAGTTTGTCTTTTGTGTTAACAAGTTTGTCACTGGCATAAGACCCAGTGCATTTTAGTACATATGCTCAGCAGCACCCCAGCGGTAGGTCTTGTCCATCTGACACCAATTCTCTCCTGTTATTTGCCCTCCTCAAACCTATATTAAAGCAAAAGGCATAAAAACCCTTGCCATACTGAAAAACTATCACATACCAAATGGGGAACTGGACAACACTTTGCTAACGTTATGTAAAGCAACTCGATTATCTATAATAGATTGTTGTTGCCCAATATATTCGTCTGCCTCAGAATCACATTAAAAGCACTAGATACACTACATCATGAAGGAATATGTTTGTGCATGGGAGCATTTTGATTGTTCCCAATAAACCCTGTCAGCAGAAGCGGGTCGGGTTTATTACCCCTAAAACATCACCGCAACTTAGTATGCGTAGGGGCCTTTCCCTTCAAGCAGGAACCTCTCGTGCTGCTACCTGCTTTCTGACTTATAATCAAAGATTGTTCGTACATGATATACAAACCCTCGGTCCTTTACAATAGGAATATGCTTAAGGCGAAGCCGAACCTACAGCTGAATTCTTAACAAGGTGGTTAGGTAGTTACCTGCTAGTCCGTCGTTGGTAGTCCCTCCAACCAGACGCAGACATTCCAATTTCCTTTTGGCCGCCATCGTGGGTAGACGTGTTTCTCCATCGCTCTCTGCACAACTGTTTGATGCTGTTTTCTTCTAATCCCGGTGGGATTTTTCTATGTTGTCTCTTATTGTGGATTATTATTGTTGTTGCGATAAAGTTTGTGATATACTGAAGGCAAACCCATGAATTGCAACTTCTTTATACGTTTTCGTTGTTGTGATATTGTGTTACGATAACGAATCATCCAATCTGCATAACCTTATACCTGCCCCGCCCCCCCCCCATGGGGGTTCAAGATGCGGCATGTCGGTGTCTTTTTCTTGTGTTTTTTCTATCTTCACGCCCTCGCCCATCGTTGCTGGGAGCGTGAATGTAGTGTTTTATTAATAGGGTTAAGTACAAAGTACTGGATGTTTTTCCTCATGCTCTTGCCCATATTGTCGCTGGGAGCATGAAGTGTATTTATTGGCAAACATGCCTTTCTTTTTTTATAAGTTGTGGATAAAATGCAAATGACTTTAATTGTGATTTTTCCGTGTCTATTCTCATGCCCTTGCTTATCGTCGCTGGGAGCGTGAGTGTGATTTTTGTTTAGTATTAATATGATTACTTTCAGACTTGTATTTGGTGTGCATGCGGTGAGTGAATTTCGATTTAGGAAGACCTGTTAGGTGGATAGACCCTGGTCCTGATACCAGCACTGCTCTTCCCCCTTCTTGGTCTTCCCTGGGACTTGTGACTCAGTGGCAGCGCTGCTCAGTAACAGTCACAGTGGCACAAGCAGCGCAGCCACTCCCTCAGTTGATGTTGCAACCACGTCCACGACATCCCAGGTCGATTGCCTCGCCTCCCCCTCTCCCTTCCTTACACGGTTGGTGGACATCAGCTGCCGATGGGCAGTTCTCAATGCTGTATTGCTGGGTGTATGGTTGCAAGACCCACTTCTGCCAGCGCTGCTCCTGCCGGTCCTGGGTTCCTGTCACACTGCCAGGCGTGTAATTGCAAGACCCACGTCATCCAGCATGGCTCCTGTTCCTGGACCAGCTCCTGCTCACGGACTTGTTCCTGGCATTGCTGCTCCTCCCACCTCTGGGCTAGAAGATGGCTCTGACTATGATCCCGCAGAAGCTATCGAGGATGAAGTTGAAGATGGAGACGACGATGCCTTTCTGGATCTCCTCTTCATCTGTTTTCTCATCGTTGTCGTCACCTGCCTTCTCCCCTCCCTCCCCTTTGAAGTTGGGAGACTGAGAAGCCGATGATAGCCTTCATGAGCCTTCGAGGGCCCAGCATTCCTCTTTCAGGAGGAAAGCAGCTGGTGCTCTCGTCAGCTTTCCCACTCCCTTGGGAGCAGGAGCCGAGACTCGGCCTCTAGGGGCACGAGACTCGGGAGCCTTCCCCCCTGAGAGGTCTCGTACGAGACTTTGAGGGGTCTGCATTCCTCTTTCGGGAGGAAAACAGCTGGCTCTGTCGATGGGTCTACCACTCCCTTGGGAGCGGGAACCGAGACTCGGCCTCTAGGGGCATGAGACTCGGAAGCCTTACCCCTGAGAGGTCTCGTATGAGACTTCGAGGGGTCTGCATTCCTCTCGCAGGAAGAAAGCAGCTACTCTCTCGTCGGCTCTCCTACTTCCGCGGGAGCAAGAACCGAGATTCTGCCTCTAGGGGTATGAGACCCGGGAGCCTCTGGAGCTCAGATGATGTTACGTTCTCCACCCCCAAGTTCCAAGGGAACTCCCTACGGAAGCGGGTCCGTGTCAAGATCTCGTTTGTGAGATTCCTCAAATGTGCTAACCTCCAAGGGAAGTAGAACATCCACCGCCGAAACGTGGCTTCAATTTCACATCACAGCAGTGGTGTGGGATGAGAGATGGGGTCGAGCCCCCCCACCCCCAGCGATGTCCAAACCTGGTTCTTCGTCGTGAGCCTATAGCGTTGCATCTGCCCATGGGATAGAAGCAACAGTATAGGCTATTGGGGGGGGGTCCCCTTCAAAATCTATAATGACGTTGCAAGTTCTCGCCAGGTAGTGAGCCGCGTCCCGGCAAGCAGCAGCGCTACTCGTAAGGCATCGGCACCTACCAGCACTGCTACCAGTCCAGTAGTCGCAGTAGTTCTGCAGCGTGGTGAGAACAGTCATGCCCGAGTTTGTTGCAAGTCTCCAGGGAGGCAGTCTCGTCTCAAGGGGCAGCAGCACTGCTCGTATGACATCGGAGGAACTGGAGCCGTGTCGGTGTCTTGTTTGCGAGTAACTCTAAGTGTGCTGCCTTCCAAAGGGGGCAGCACATCCACTGGTGGTGGCTCGAAACGAGAGAAAGGACCGAGCCGCAGCTTGAACCCTCCTGCAAAGACCAAGACTGGTTCTTCGTCAGGAGCCATGACCGTTGCACCTTCCACGTCGGAAGGAGCAACGGAAGAGATGAACAAGAGGTCCCCTGTTCAGTCCTCTTCATCGGGGTTTCGGCCCAGAAGAGCACTGGGACGTGTCGTGAGCGGGATCCACGTTCTCAGCAGGTAGGGAACCGGGTCTCTGTGAGCAGCCGAAGACTACGGTTCCCATTAGTGCTGCAGAGTGAAGAGAACAGTTGCAGTTTCCTTGGGAGTCCGCATTGTCGGTATGATCGTGGTCTCCTAGACACGCCCTTGTCATGGGTTGGTACAGGGGGTGGCTCACCCCACCTGGCAGTACCGCTGCTAGGAGGAGTATTGGCATCCGATTCATTTCTCCCATTGCCTCTACAGTGGACCCCCCGTATTCGCGGACTCACACATTCGCGGATTTCTCTGGGGAAAGTTTCCCTGCATTATTCGCGGAAAATTCGCGCATTCGCTGTATTTTTCTATGATAAATATCCACAAATTCCTGGTTTTTTTGATGAATTTCATCATAAAATGCACTTTTTGTGATAAAACTATTAAAAAACCAAGTATAAAAATTTTTAGTGGGTTTTTCTCGAGTTTTAACTAACAAAATAGGCTGTTTTTAGCATTTTCATAGGGGTTCCAAACATTCGCGGATTCTAACTATTCACGGGGGGGTCTGGTACGCATCCCCCGCGAATACGGGGGGACCACTGTACTTCCTTGGGATACACCAGGAGGGGCGAGGTGAATAGTAGGAACCCTGTAGAGACTTCTCTACTGGATTCAGCGACGGCGGCCTATGTTCCTGGAGTTCTAGGACCCCAACGATCGTACACCAAAGTCGTTGAGTATGGATCGAAGGGGTCTGGCTTGGTTCCTCCTGACTGAGGAGCAGATTGGGAAGACCGATCCCTGGAAGAACTTGGGCCTTTACCAAGGGCTTTGGACACCCCCAAAATGCAGAGGTTGTTTTCAGAGATCGTTGCACTGATCTGTCAGCACAACGATCTCAGGGAAGCAGCCATGACATCCTCTTCAGGAGATTGTTCCTCCCGCCTCGAATCCTTTTGGGGTCAGTGAGTCGATGCATGATCTACCTGGATGAGGAGCAGCGCTGTTGACTGCAGGGGAGCAGCGCTACTGCAAGTTTTTACCAGTCTTGCTAACACGTGGTCCCGTAGAAGCCCCTGTCGACAACCAGGTAACCGGGACCCGGTTTACCCGGGTCCAGGTGTGTCTTTGCATACCTGACGAGCGAGAGAATCTCTCTCAACAGGAAATAACAACACTGCAGAGTACCGTATAGCCTACTGCCTACATACATACTTGCTTTCGTTGGCCTTCCCACTTCTCCGGAAGTAGGGAACGAGTTTCTTGTTTCTCCCCCCAGCGATCGGGATCTTTTGGCGTAGGATGCCTCTGGAGACCGAACCAAGGTTCGTTCTCCAATTTTTTTCCCCTTGGGCTCTGCTCAAGGGACAGAAACCGTTTCGGAATCTCATTCGCGAGAATTTCCGAAAGTACGATCTCCTAAGGGAGGACTTCCATCCACAGCTAATGAGGGATTCTGTCCTTTCCGTGGCAGTGACACAGGGCAAGAGCAGGACTCGAACTAGGGCTTGGTCCCACCTGTGGAGAATCTGGATTCTTCTACAGGTGTTAGGGATTTGTCGTTATTCCTTGAGGCAAGACATCTGGAGAATAGCGGGAGATCACTTGTTCGGCCCTCCTTTTCAGCCTCGAGGAGAGAGTGTTGTCACTACAGGTCGACATGAGATCGTGGCTCATTCCTCCTGACAACGGCACTGTTAGTGGGAATGAAAGCATCTGATGCCCTTCTCTCATTCCTTCTACTCCTCGAGCTACAGTAGAAGTATAAGAGGAAGCTGAGCATAGGTATTGTGAAGTTGTGTCGGACCGGTCCCCATAACCGGACCTTCTCATAGAGAAGATCTTTGGAATGTTTAAGACCGGTCTTAGACTTTCTCCCCTGAACAATTTCTTAGCCAGACTTGGTTCAGGATAGAGACTAACACGAGCTATGTTTGCCTCTAATAGGGAGAATGATTTCATGTGGATGGCGGACTTAACCCTTTAACGCCGATTGGACGTATTAAACGTCTATATAAATTGTCTGTTGGGTGCCGGTTGGATGTATGGTACGTCGATATAAAAGTTTTTTTAAAAATTAATGGAAAAATAGTTATAGGCCTACTAGGCGAAAACTTTTGAATCATGCGCCTTGGGGGATGCTGGGAGCTCATGGATCAAGGCGTTGTTTTGTTTACAATCGTTACCCAGGCTCGCAAGCGTGAATTTTTTTCTTATCCCACTAAAAAGCATCAGCGACACATCTCAGAAATTATTTTGTCACTTTGACAAAATTTTTGCACCATTTTATATTAGCCGTCACATAAAGTTTTATATATGAAAATGTGCACAATTTCATGTAGAATACAACTAAAAACAACTCCTGGTTGTAGCTTTTATCAGTTTTTAAATATTTTCATATAAATAACGATAAGTGCCAAATTTCAACCTTCGGTCAACTTTGACTACCGAAATGGCCGAAAAACACAATTGTAAGCTAAAACTTATATTCTAGTAATATTCAATCATTTACCTTCATTTTGCAACAAATGGAAGTCTCTAGCACAATATTTCGATTTATGGTGAATTTATGAAAAAAACTTTCCTTATGTCCGCGCGGTGACACTTCCGAAAAAATCATACATTTTTTCGGCCGATTGTCGTAATGTTTGCACCATTTTAAATTAGCCGTTACATAAAGTTTTATATATGGGAATGTGCGCAATTTCATGTAGAATACAATTAAAAACAACCCATGGTTGTAGCTTTTATCTGTTTTGAAATATTTTCATATAAATAACGATAAGTGCCAAAATATCAACCTTTGGTCAACTTTGACTCTACCGAAATGGTAAAAAACGCAATTGTAAGCTAAAACTCTTACATTCTAGTAATATTCAATCATTTACCTTCATTTTACAACAAATTGGAAGTCTCTAGCACAACATTACGATTTATGATGAATTTATGAAAAAAAAACATTTTCCTTATGTCCGCACGGTTACTCTTCCGAAAAAAATCATAAGTTTTTTCGTCTGATTGTCGTAATGTTTGCACCCTTTTAATAAGCCGTTACATATAGTTTTATATATGAAAATGTGTGCAATTTCATGTAGAATACAACCAAAAACAACCCATGGTTGTAGCTTTTATCAGTTTTGAAATATTTTCATATAAATAACGTTAAGTGCCAAAATTTCAACCTTCTGTCAACTTTGACTCTACCGAAATGGTAAAAAGCGCAATTGTAAGCTAAAACTCTTACATTCTAGTAATATTCAATCATTTACCTTCATTTTACAACAAATTGGACGTCTCTAGCACAATATTTCGATTTATGGTGAATTTATGAAAAAAAAAACATTTTCCTTATGTCCGCGCGGTAACTCTTCCGAAAAAAAATCATAAATTTTTTCGTCCGATTGTTGTAATGTTTGCACCATTTTAATAAGCCGTTACATAAAGTTTTATATATGAAAATGTGTGCAATTTCATGTAGAATACTACGTAAAACAACCCATGGTTGTAGCTTTTATCAGTTTTGAAATATTTTCATATAAATAACGATAAATAGAAAAAATTTGTCCTTCGGTCAACTTTAACTCGACCGAAACTGCAATTGTAAGCTACAACACTTACAGTCTAGTAATATTCAATCAATTACCTTCTAATATTCAATCAATTACCTTCATTTTGCAACAAATGGGAAGTCTCTAGCACAATATTTCGATTTATGGTGAATTTTTGAAAACATTTTTTTTTAACGCAATATTTTCTCTGTGTTGCCTTGATCGTTTTACAATGTGTAATATACCAAAATGTTGTCTTGATCGTTTTACAATGTGTAATATACCAAAATGATCGCAATTTAGTGTACAATACAACAAAAAAATTAACTGGTTAGCTTTAACCGTTTTGCTCACAGCGCGATTTCTATACAATTATATGATTTTTTTTTTGCGCTGTCATATATCCCAATATTTATATATGATAATATTTTTTTTCATTTCTGATGGTTGCATACTAAAGTTCAGGCAATGACAAAAAAAGGAGCCAAAAATGAACTCTTAATCTTGAAAACTAAACGTGCTGTGATTTTTTGAAAAATACATTTTTTCCGCTTCTGTGCTCACTCGCGAATGCCGCTGGCATACGGGAGACGATTTTTAAAATACCGCTTTGGCGTTTAAGGGTTAAGGATGCGTATTTCCCATTCACAATCCTTCCGCCAGTGTCTCCCGTCGTCCTCGCAGAAACAGTCCTTCGATTCACGACACACCGTGTCGAGCTCTCAACCGCTCCACAGGTGCCATGAGTATTCAACCTAGTCTCGGCTTGAGCGCATTCACATGGGATATGTCTGAGGTTTCCCAATGTTTGCTTGGTCCATGGTTTTTCACAGCATGAATTGATTCTCGAGTGTCTGGGATCTGAGGGACCTGATGACCATGAGAGGTTCAATTTTGAGCTCAAGCAGAGGACTTGCTACCTGTGCAGGCTGGTACATGAGTCCTACTCGAACTCTAGTACCAGCATGCCAGGTAGTCAGTAAGATGGTTCCAGTCTCGACAGGAATAATCTGCTCGTACGTCTCATCATGAGGTTTCGACTGCCGCCCTTGGAGAGTCTGAGGCTTCCACTGAGGAAGAGACACGAACCGAGAAAAGTTGCGGAGGTACTGGAACTTCAAGATGAACACTTTTTCATCAACATCCTGAAACTCAAGGTTGCCTTCCTGGTTCTCCAAGAGTTTCGGAACACTGGGATGAGACGCTCTGTAGCATTGATGATCAACACTACAATACAGGCAGTCCCCGGTTTACGACGGTGTCGGCTTACGACGTTCCGAGGTTACGACGCTTGTCAATAGACGTTATTTCCAGGGTTACGACGCATGTTCCAGGGTTACGACGCCTACAACGCTCATCTGGGAGATGAAATATGACTGAAAATGCAAAATAATCAATATTTGAAGGTTTTTTTGATGAAAAATGCCATAAGAATGCAGTTTACATAGTTTTCAATGCACCCAAAGCATTAAAAGTAAGGTTTTCTTAGGATTTTTGACGATGTTCCGGCTTACGATGATTTTTGGCTTACGACGCGTCTCAAGAACGGAACCCCTGTCGTAACCCAGGGACCGCCTGTAGTGGCACACGTGTTTAAGTGAGAGACTTGCCTCTCCCGAGCTTCTCCTTGACAGTGCAGGTGATCGAGTGGGCAACAGCACACTCGATTAGGCAGTCAACCAGATGCATTCCAGACAAGAGGAATGTAATGGTAGACAAGCTTAGTCTTCAGTATCTGATGACTTACAGAAATGACCAGGAAGAAGTACTAAGCTGCTGCTGATGGCAATGGTACACTTCCCCTGAAGAGGTCTTGAGGTCAGGGGTATTGCCCCTTTCCCTCATGTTCCATAGAACCTGTCAGTTCGGGATGTTACCCACAGGCCCCTGGACACTTTTCCTTTGGACCAGTGGTGGCTACTTGACATGTAGTGTATCTTACCCAGCTCCTTTACAGGATAGTATTGCATCTCACCTTATTGTATGGTATGATTGAGCTGATTGGGGAGTGACTGGCTCCCCCTTTTCTCTCTTTCATCCTACTCTCTCCCTTCGGGGGGGAGAGTAATGCGGATCGTTATGTGCTGGACCGAGCGATTGATGCAGGTATGACACTCCTTGGAGTAACCTACATATTTTCTTGATTAGTTAATAGGAGTAACTCCCGCCCATTCCCTTCACAAGGCAGGGAAGAGGCACCTGGACATAAGACAAATTCATAGCTTGCATTTGCATCTCCGACATATGGTTCTTAGCTTTTTCTTAAGACACACATTCTCTCCCTTATGAGTAAGCCCAGAAGACAGACTATGATCTTGCAGTTCTTAACTCAGATCAGTAGTCAGTGGTTGGTTTTCCTTTCTAGCTCTTACGACCAGGAAGGAAATCGCAGGTAGGCAGAACCCCCAGTCGGTTCACTGGAGATCACTCAAATTCCACCTTCCAATCTGTGAGTCTTCCTATTGTAAAGGACCGAGGGTTTATATATCGTGTAGGAACAAATCACAATTTTTGAAAGTACATCATATGTTTCCTAACTATACAAACCTGAGGTCCTTTACACTAACTCCCCACCTCATGCCACCCCTCAATCTGCTACCTGGGCCAAAGCAAATTGGAATGTCTACTTCCGGTTGGAGGGACTACCAACGACTGGACCAGCAGGTAACTACCTAACCGCCTTGTTAAGAATTCAGCGGCCGGTCCGGCTTTGCCTTAAGCATATTCCTATCGTAAAGGACCTCAGGTTTGTATAGTTTGGAAAAATACAATTTACTTTTAAAAATTGTGATTTTGAAAACCATAGTGCTAGCTCATTCCCAGAAAGAACCAAATATTTAATGAATTCACATAAAATTACACCAATTTTCTTCCATTTAATAACAGCACTCCCACCACCCTGGACTTTGAAACGAATAAAAATATGTACAGTGGACCCCCCGAATTCGCGTTCTCCGGATTCGCGGACTCGCACAATCGTGGATTTCTCTTGGGAACGTTTCCCCTCATTATTCGCGGAAAATTCGCACATTGGTGGTATTTTTCTGTGTATTCTTTTAGAAAGGCTTCCCAGTAATTCTGTGTGTGTGTGTTTTGGTTGTACTCTAGATTTTTAACATACTTACTCCTTTAGTTTTCTTAGGTCTCCAGTATCTTCTCTTTTTTGTGCTGCATTTAATGTGAAATGTAATAATTTTGTGGTCACTTTTGCCTAGATTTACACCTACTGAAAGGTCAGACACTAGGTTATCTTCTGTTGATAGGACAAAGTCTAGTATGTTGTTTCCTCTAGTAGGTTTGTCTGCCCACTGGTGGAGGAATTCATTTTTGACAAATTCTAGAAGTCTTTCCTTCTAAGTTTGATATGGAGGTCATAGTGTCCCAGTGTACCTCTGCATTTATTTCTTGTCCTAGTAGTGCACACAGCTCCTCGTTGGACACTTGTAGTTGGTGGGGAGGTCTGTATACTAGTATTAGAGTTAGCTTCTTCCCTAGAATGCTTATATTGATGCCAATTACTTCTTGCTTGGTTGTAAATTTAAATACTAATGGACTGAGGTGATCCTTGACATATAGCTCCTCCACCTTTTTCTTTAGGTCTATCTTTTTTGAACGATTTATATCCTGCTATTTGGTACTCTTCTACGAAGTCTTCTTGTATCCATGTTTCTGTGATACCTATTATGTCTAATTCTTCACTTGCTATCAATCCTTTGAAGAGATCTACTTTGTTCCGAAGAGATTGTGCATTAAAATGTGCCACTCTGATGGAATTATTTATCTTCTCGTTTGTTGTCAGTGGCTTTATTTGTTTCCCTTATTTTCACTGTTTCATGCAGTGCTATTACTAACCAAATTCTGGGAGCTTTTCAACTTTGTCCCTTGAAAGTGGGTTCCATCTCTTTTATATCATCTCTTTTATATAGTTTTTTATTCCTTTCAAACCTGTCCCAGAAGTTTAATAAAGTTTAAGAACCTAACACCCTTTTCTTGGCATATTTGCTCCAGTCTGTCATTGATTCCTATTGCCTTGCTGGGGGAGTAGTGGCTTACATTGGTTCTAGGCAGAAGTCCTATAAGAATGCTGTTAATGGTTTCCTCACAAATGTTTTCTATAACGCTCTTCAGGTTGGCTGTAAAACCTTGTCTGGCTAGTTCTTCCATTTTTTAGAAATAAGTCATTTCCTCCTCCCTCACTATGATTGCACTTTTTCTAATTTTCACTTTGATTTTCTTCACTGCCTTGGCTATCTTCTTTGCTCCTTCACCTGGGTATGAGTTAACTTTGCTCATATTTCTGTTTTTGACCACAAAATTTAACTGCTGATCTTTTACTAGACAATCTCCAATTAAAGTTGTTTCCTCTTCTGTTGCTAGAGCACAGCAAATCTATTCGATGAGCTTATTCCTTTTAGGGGACAATTGTGTTTTCTGGCTGCTATCACTATTCTACCAACAGCTCTCTTGAATTCGTCATTTTTATCCTTGTAAGAGTCTCTCTATACCTTGTATAGTGCTTGTATCAGTTTCATTTCTGGTTCTAGTCTTAAGCAATTGCTTTCTAATCTTCACTACACTCTCTATGTTTTCTACTATTTGGTTGTTCAATTCCTGTTTCTCTCTATTAAGGTTTGTCACTTCTCTTCTTAGGTCTCCAATTTCCTTTTCCATCCTGTCTTCTCTTGCCTTGCCTTAGAGTTTGTCCTTTGCCAGCTTCTTTAGTTCCTTCGATATTTCTTCTACTTTCTTCCTCAGTTTAGTTATCTCTTGTTCTTGTTGACAGAAGAGACGGACACTGAGACTACCAAGCTCTGAGATTGAAAACCTAAAATTAAACACTTTTGCAGGGTTTCTCCAGGGTTTGAAAATGATGCATTTGCGTTTGTGTGTTTGTGAAATACTCGCGTATGATAATTAGTCAGGTTCCAGTGAAAAGTTCATGCTATTGTGAATTTGCACAACTCAAATCGACTAAGATTGAGGTACTATTACGGTAATGTTCTACCAGTATCTTGGGGCAGAACCCTCTCTCTTTTTACTGACTGTAACTTTGATTCATACTTCTCAGCCTTCAAGTTGAAAACAATGTTTTGATCAGTCCTCATTCTCTTGAAGAGGTATTGTTTGACTTTCACCTTTGAGATAATAAACCTCTTTGCACTTCTTTTAAGAATTTGGAAACCATTGTAGCAAAACGACTGCTTCTGGGAACAATTTTAAGTACATGAGATGAGGATGAAGAAGTCATTATTCCCTATAGTGAGAGGTCGTGGTTTTTTTTCTAAGTCCTAGACTAGGTCTCAGAGGTTTTTAATTTTCAGAGACAACGTCTTGCTCCCAAATTAATCTCAGCCACTGCGGTTAGATCAGCAAGTGAAATAGGGATCCTCCTAAAGGCTTCGAGCTCCCAACAACTGTAGCACTGATGCTATTCTTAATGAGATAGCAAGCATAATGGAGGGCAAAAGCTTAGTAAGACTGGGTTCAATGAATTCAGATCTTTGCTTCTGTGGATCAAGTGAGTTCCTGGACAGATTCGAGAAGTCCGTGATTGATACTTTCGTCTGTTGTGCACTTGCACACTGTTCCACTTGAAGGAACACAGCCAAGGAGATAGAGACATTGACACAGACTCTCATAAAAACGGGTTCTTAAACAAAATGGTTGAAAAACAAATGAGTCCCAATAAACAACTAGCACAGCACTGAAAACGCTTATCAATGAAAAGGACAGAAATGGTACAGAAATGATGCAATAAAAGTTTATTTCTGGAACCACATGCACCAAAAATATCTGGAGGACAAAAAGGCCAAAAGAAAGTAAAAGAAAATGTCACTCCCATAATGGAAGGTGAGTCAAGGTTATTTTTTACTACATACAAAAATATGAGAACCAGCCACCTCATCCTCAAGAATAACCCAGCACCCGTAAAGACAGATTTGAAAAAAAAAGTAATTTCATCTACAAGTTTGCGTGCCCAATGGATGGGTGCCACCTCTCATATATCGGGATGACAACTACCACACTATCAAAACGTCTCATTTCATCATTAAGATGATGGCATATTCAGTCATTATAACAATGAATACTGGTAAGAATGAGAGAGAGAGAGAGAGAGAGAGAGAGAGAGAGAGAGAGAGAGAGAGAGAGAGAGAGAGAGAGAGAGAGAGAGAGAGAGAGAGAGAGCGCGCCTGTGGGCTTTACAATGAAGACCCCTCAAGGCAGAAATGAACCAATGAAAATAGAACCTGCCAAGACATTAATCCATTCTTCCTGCTATAAGTAATTGCCCACTGTTGTGTTTAGGTCATTCTTTCTGATGATGACTACCTGCGTGATTGTTGAAACATGAGTAGAATAAACGACAAAAACAGAATATCTATCCATATCATTTGGAAATTTATTATACCATCTATATGTAGGCAAGGAGGATATAATTAGAAGAATAGAGGAGAGACACTACAAGCTATATGCAATTGAAACTATAATTTTTTTGTTTTTACCACTGAGTCACTTCTAGATGCATTTAGCATGCTGAAAAGATTTTTTAAATGAGAGGGAAGGCCAAAGAAGGTGGACAGCTAAGTAGGGAGAGATCAAAGTGATTGCTGCTGAGAAACTTAGTAATGTATCATCATCAGTGTGCCAAGGGAGGTGCAGTGTAGATGGTACCCCTACACAGCATATTTTTCAGTAAAATTAGTCAATACTGTATTTATATTTTTATATGGAGGGTTTTCTTTGGCAGCCTGAATGACTGAGCTTACTATTCATTTCTAGGATCAAAGAGGTAGTTGTTAAGTAACATTGTTTCAAAGAATTATGTTTATATTTCATTTTGCGGTTTTATTCAGGGTGAAAGCGAGAGGAGCCCTGAACTTGGCGTAAATCGTCACAGTATTGCTACTGGGATCTCGCCTACTCCAATAGCAGCAAGGGAGAGTCACATTAGACATCAAATGGCATTACGAGAAGACTCGTATACAGATATTCATGAATTTGTGTAAGTATAATAACCTTGTGGATCTGTTAATAAAAAAATTATGAAAAATGTTGTGTGCATGAATGTCAAGAAAGGAAGATACTGTATAGTCTGATGTTATTATAAAATATTTATTATTATATGGCTGCTTGTTGGATAAGCAAAAGTAGATATTAAATTATTGCTCGCTCGTCTGATAATTTTGAAGATTTATCTTTTAATTAGCTTTTTCACAATATTCTCATTTCAGTATATTTGTTGGAACCTGGAATGTAAATGGCCGCTCACCAACTATTGGTTTGGCTGACTGGTTAGCTGTAGATGAAGAGCCCCCTGACTTATATTGCATAGGTTTTCAGGAACTTGATCTGAATACAGAAACATTTTTGTTTAATAATACGCCAAAGGAACAAGAATGGCTGTAAGTATGAGAAGTTCAGTTTTACGTAGTTATTCTGATGACAATACAGACCTTTGTCTTTGTCTTTTGTACAGAAGTATTTCATTGACCCAATGGAGTGGGTTATTAATGCTTGCTAACATAGGAGTTAATTGGCAGCAGGTAGATTAGTGGTGCAGTCCTTGCTCTTCATATTGAAAAAAATGTAATTAGTATGATCACACTAAACAAGTATATGATAATAACAGCAAATATGCATACTTTGGATTTAGGGATTATGCAATACAATCCGTAGATCCTTGACCCATTGACGTCACTGTAGACCCTACAGGATGGCAATTGAGAGGTAATGTCTCAATGCTCCAAGGAACATCAAGGCCTTTGTGTCTTGTAAATTGGAGTCTAGCCATTTTTTCTTTTCTTATGGTAACAATTTCATTCTCTTTTCTGTCATAACAGACTTTACAAAGAAGACACTAAAGTGATGTGAATTGTGGAAAATTCTGCTTTTAAAACATTGATGGAAGGTAGAGTTGGATGGCATGCCTCTGGGCATTATGGGCCCTGGAGCAAATAATATTAGTTGGCCTCTTATCATGAGACGTAAAATTAATTGCCATTACTTGATATACCAGTAACTAATGCTCATAAGTAAATCAAAACACACACACTTATATTTACTATATGATTTATGGGTGTTTCTTTGGAAGACAAAAAATAAAAGTAATAAATTTTATTGTTGTCAGACACATAGACTATAAAAGTTGTGACCAGCAGGTAAACAGGAATGTTTTAACATTCCCTGAGATTAAAGAGATTAATCTGTTTTGAAGGTGTGCCAACGCAGCTTCAACACAAGTTTTTGTTGCAGAAGAATCTCTGAACCAACAATTTTGCATTCAAAGTAATGAGAAATAATTCATTCTATTCGTCATGTAATCAGTAAAATATATACACTATTAAAAACACACACACACACGCCATTATCTTCGTATGATTAAAAATTTTTCCTAGACAGAATACAGCTAAAACCTGATTGGCTGGCTGGTTGCCATGGAGATTGTTATCCAATGACTGGCCTTTACTTCATATGTCATGACAGCACTAAATTTGAATGTTACCATGATTGTGATTATTTGACTGCTGATGGCAAATATTACTTAATAATTTCCCTTACATAATTAGTTATTCAAAAACAAGAATTTAACCATTTTAACTTGAATACATTGGCATGAAAAAATCCCACACAGTGTGTCATAGTGATCAAATGTATGCCTGCAAATTGATGACAGTGACAATAAAGAACAACCTTCCTCTTCAAGATCGATATGATGAAGTGTATTTTATAGTCTTACTGTTAAAATTCACCAGTTGAATTACAAGGTAAGAAATGTTAAAACAAAGATTAGATGGAAAAAATACAATTCAGAAAGCTTATACCACTAAGGACCCAAATCCATGATAAATAGTGTCACAAATGGAAGTTAAGGAAATTAACCAAAATATCATAGAATTAAGACAACCACAAAAGTAATTTTTTAAACTTCAAGATTATAAGCAAAGACCTTTAGAAAGATTATGATGGAAATAATCCATTTGTCAAACCAAAATAAAATGTGAAAAGAGAAAATAACCAGCAGTCCTGACAGTATTAGAGTAACATATAACAACCCACTCAATAAGAAGTCCTACCTTAAATTAAATATCATAAGAAAAGAGACCACAGATCTAAATGATTAGGTGAAAGGAGATATAATAAACCAATCACTAGTACTTACCACAACCAAATTTCATAGAAAAAATTGTTTTAACAATATGATATTAAGAAACATAAATGTTTCTAATGAAGGAAAAAAATAGGAATGAAATTGTTGAATCCAAGAATACTAAGTTATTTAACAAAATTTAAAATCCTAAAGAACAACTAAAATATATCTCGGGTTATATTTAAGAAGAAATACAGTACAGATTGTATAAGAGGTCAAGAAACTTATATACTACTATACTTTACAGAAAGAGGTTAACTAATTGAAGAATTAAAAATTAAGGTAAAATAATTTTAGTAAAGGTAAACTGAAGATATTAAAAAAAATATGGTATGTATAACAAGCACCTAAACATAAAACCCCCTAGATGCTGAGCCATGGCATGGGTAGGGGGCCTTAGAGACCAGCATCTGGGCCCTGATGCCTGGTGGGGATGCTTTCTCACTGGTCCTTGGGGCCCAGCGGTTGGTCAAACAAAATTTGTCACCCTTTTTTCCTCTTATTGTTTAGAAAATACTGTCTCTCTTTAAAAATATGATCTTGGTCTGAATGTTTAAAAGATGCTCTGTTCCTTCTCATGCTGGCATTAAATGAGACGAGGACGCAGATAAGAAGGGCAAAAATTTAATCTCTGTGACTAGATCAAACCTTCCTGTTCCTGTCTAAAATAAAGAACTTCATGATGATTATGAGATTTTATACATAACATTCTGAAGAATCAGGGACAAAAGTTTATGAATGGTTTAGAACAATAAGGCTGTGATGACCCAATTTTATATATAGGAATGTTGTAGGATGAAGATGATTATTATTAATAGGGCTTAGTTTTTCCAGACCTCTGAGTCTTAAGTAGACTGTAGGATGAAGAACATCTAAAATATTTACATATGTAAAATTATCTATTTTTTGTTTGCAGAAATGCCGTTTTAAATGGAATCCATCCAAAAGCTAAATATCAAAAGGTCCGTCTTGTACGTTTAGTTGGCATGATGCTGATTATCCTGGTACAAGAAAAATACTTGGCTTACATACGTAATGTAGCAGTTGATACTGTTGGGACCGGGATAATGAATAAACTGGTAAGTAGTTTATTGCATATACGTAGTGTAATCTACATACTCTGCATGCCCTCTTTACTTGCTGTTGCTTTATTACATACAATGTATTCGTATATTACTCTACTTCAAAAATACTTCAAAAATACATTTCTGTGATGTTGATATTTTAAATGTTATTTACCTCTTCAGTACAGATTTTTTTATCGTGTAAAGCCAGCATGAAGAAAATGTAATATTTTAACTGGATACAACAGTCTTACACTGTACAAGAGAGTGGGCAGTGTACTGTAGTTGATTCTAATAACACATTGTAAAAGACAACTGAAGGGAAATTGAACAGGGTAACAAAGGTTTTCTGGCATTCATTGACAGTTTTAGTTAGGTCTTGTAACTTCATAAAGTTTACTATATTTTGCTACAAGATAGGTCTGCCCGTTGAAATAGCTTTTGAAAATTGGAAGAATTAATTTATAAGATCATTTTACTTACACACTTTTTTCAGTTGTGTGTGAAACTAATTCTTTCTTTCTCCCATCAAAAGTCTTACTATCTTGTACTCAAAACTGTACTGGAAATCATGACATTATTTTGAAATGATACAGAAATAATCTAAGAGGCTTTAGTAAATATAATAAGCTTTATGTAATATAAACAGTTGACAGGAGTTCAGCAGTGCTAAAAAAAAGAAAAAGGTATCCCCAATTCTGCCATCTCTTAAACAAAGGAGTGTTGAACTTAGGGAATATTAGGCATGTTTATGATTGAGGGTTTTATTGTAGAACATAAGTCTTTATTTCACATCGGTGAGAACTTGTTGTGTTATATTTTATTCATCCTGGTGTTTCCACGGAATTTGCAAAAGTTATACAGCGAGTACTAATGAGAAATAAAGAGAATGAGACAGAAGTTGTGGTCTTTTGTTACACCATTGCATTATAGTAGGTAGTTTTAAGGGTGAGATGATCTCCCTAAGGGTGAGATAATCTCCCTAACTATTTTTTTGGACATTTGTACTATAATGATGCATATCTCTTTTAGGGAAACAAAGGGGCAGTGTCAGTTAGATTAGATCTCCACAGCACTTCAATATGCTTTGTTAATGCACACATGGCAGCTCATATGGATGAATTAGAAAGGCGTAACGAAGATCACGACTGTATACTTCAAAGAACGTGTTTCCATATGAACATCAATAGCCCTCCAAAGACTATCAGGGATCATGAGTAAGTTTTTACACTATGCATAATGTTGTAAAGAACATTTAGTTTGATCAGTAATTGTTAATTTCCCTTGTGTAATTGTTTATTACACTGGTGAATACTGAAAATTTATTCCAGAAAAATGTCAGCTGATGAAGTTGAAGGTAATGCATAGTCAAAGAATTAATGTTTGATTTTTGGTTGTTTATTGATATTTTAATGGCTTCATTATTATTACGTATTATTATTATATATACATATATATATTATTGTATTTGGGAAGCAGACCCCCTCTCAAGCATACTTTATTAAAAGTAATGGCTATCTAGGCAGCGTTACGCTTGTAGAGATTCTATTCTTTTATTTCGAATAGTGGCCTTTTCTGTGCTACTTAAACAAGCTAGTAGAGCACCTGTAGAGGTCATTATGAAATATAAGAGTCAAGATTGTTGTATAAATTTCTATTATAGTTTTTACAAGTAAACTATGATGCCATAGTTATAAAAGTCAATAATCGTTTCTCTCTCTCTCCTCTCTATTTCTGGTAGCGAGCTTTTGTTTGGAGCTGCCAGACATCCTGTAGGCTAGGAAGCTGAGGGTGGACTATTTTTGGTGTTGTGTCCTTCCTCCTTATATCTGGGGGCATCAACAGTGGGTCTGCCCCATGTTGACCTCCTATTTGGTGATGGTGGCAAGTCGGGTTTTTCATTAGTCGCTTGGGTCAGGCCTCAAGCTACATCCACTGAGTTGATGGTCGTGTAGCTGCAACCTCAGAGATCATCTGAGTTGTACGATGACGTTGCTGGTTGTTGCGTCCCGCTGCGTGACGTCAAGGCTGTAGGAATGTCGTCTTCTGTAGAGTTGTTGCAATCGGTGGTGTCATTGTTGGGGTTAGGTCTTCTTATACTTATAGGGAAAAGAAATTCTTTGTGTCATATTCAGTGCTGGTTTTATTTGCTGAATGAGAAGCACCTCCAGTAGGCGCGATTGACAGGGAAGTCTCATGATGTCGGCTGTGGGCATGGTTTTTGATAGCCCCCTCCTGGGCGTGGCAGGAGATCCTCTAAGACAGGCGCGTGCTGGTCATACTGACGTAGGTGCTGCAGCAACTGGACTGGGCGTGTGTAAAAACCACTCCCTGCTGGTACGAGACCAACTGAAGCAGACGTATGTGGTACCACATACGTCTGCTTCAGTTGGTCTCGTTCCGGCGGGGAGTGGTTATTTTTCATGATTAGTCTCGTGTCCTCCGATTCTGATAGTACATAAATGATTAATATGTATTTTCTTGGTGGCGTCAGTCGGGTTTACATTTTCAGTTATAATCTTCTTTAAGGAGTCCTCTTCTTAACAGTAATGGGAACTTATGAAAGCTTTATAGTATAGCTTGATGTTATCCTGGGGGCGAGCTGCAGCCTCTCACTACCATACTATTTCGCCAAGGCTATGCAGACTTCTCTGCTGATTAATTTGTTGGAATATCCGTTATTCACTAGTAGTTGGGAGGCGAGGTCGAGTTCCTGTTGGAGTTCTTGTTGGAGTTCTTGTTGCGTGTCCTGCCAGGTCGAGCAGTGGGAGAAGGCTCTCCTGATGAAGGCCCTGACGGTCATACTCATGAACCTTGCAGGGCATTCACTGTCACCATTGAGCAAAGTTTAAAGTTGGTCTCCTTTGTGTAGACAGAAGCACAGAGGCCATCTTCTGTTGTAGTCACAAGGAAGTCAAGGTAGGGGAGCTGATCATCTGTGTTGTATTCAACTGTGTAATTCAGCATGCTGCACTGCTGAAATGCAGCGCCGCAGTGGCGTGGTTAGTATGGTGTTTGCGTCCCACCTCGGTGGTCGTGGGTTCAATTCTCGGCCATTCCATTGAGGAGTGAGAGATGTGCATTTCTGGTGATAGAAGTTCACTCTCAACGTGGTTCGGAAGTCACCTAAAGCCGTTGGTCCCGTCGCTGAATAACCACTGGTTCCATGCTACGTAAAAACACCATACCAACAAACAAACTGCTGAAATGCCTGATGGAGTGCTTCAACCTCATCCTCGGCATCAACTTGGACAAGGATATTTTCAATATGTTGGCTGTATATGGGGGGTTGCTGCATCCTGGCAAAGACTTTCCTCCATGGTGCCCATGTAAAAGTTAGCAAAGAGGTCCCCCGGTGTGGAGCCCATCGCTACACTGTGCTTCTGTCAGAACATCTGGCCATGGTTGGTGGAGAAAGGGGCCTTGTTAGTAGAAATCTCCAGCAGCATATGGAGGGAGGCTTCGGATATGTTGAGGGGCACTGTCAACTGACTCCTGTAGACACACTTGAGGCTTCTAAGAACTCTACTGATGACTGCAGGCTGTACTGGCTCAGGACTTAGGGGGTCGAGTTGATAAAGGCGTTTACCCAATGCATTCGTAGGGGCTGTCATCTGGCTGATGATCGGCTGTAGGGGGTTTCCTTGTTTGTAGGTTTTTATATTACCATATAAATAACTCAGGCTATAAACTCCTTGTATGAGCAGGTGGTGGACAGCTTTGGTTGCAGCATTCACTGCACTAATGACTGTTGGCCTGAATCTTGACGTCTTACGTCGGGTTTTTCGTCAGGTGCTTGAACTTCCTCTCGTCAGACAAAATAGCATCCAGCTTCTCGTGATATTTGGCAGTATCAATCAAAACGAAGGCTGCCATCTTGTCTGTGGATTATACTGTGATGTTATCCTTCTACTCCTTCGGTGCTATCTTCTCCTTACTGGGGATCCTGCTGGAGTGTGAGCCCCTATCTGTAAGGGCTTGGGCAAGTAGGAGGGGCTAAAGTGCATCAGTAGTTCTCACAATAATCCGGACTTTGAGTTGCTGGGTGGAGTCAAGGAGCAGCTTGATTTTGAGTCTCTTGTCGTGAGGCCTGGGTCTCGAAATGAAGCAGCAATTGAGGGATTTCCTACAGTTGCTGGTGTCCTCATTATTTCTTGCTGATGGGTTGTATAGCTGAATATTAGTGTATTTGGGAAGCAGACTCTCTCCCAAGCATACCTTATTAAAAATAATGGCTATCTCAGCAGTGATTGCTGCGACCACCGCTGTCCACCTCCTGTTCATACTAGGAGATTACAGCCTGGATTATTTATATGGCAATATAAAAACCCACAAACACAGAGACCCCCTTTGGCTGATCATCAGCCAGATGCCCCTACATACTCCTTGGCTAAGTGCCTTAATCAACTCTTGACCCCCTACGTTCTCAGTCAGTACAGCCAGCAGTTGTCAGTAGAGTTCTTAGAAGCCATCAAGGACACCCCTGGCACTGGAATCATCACCTCACTGGACGTAGAATCTTTCAAACGTACCTGTCGACGAAACCATTGACATTATCCTCAAGCGTGTCTACAGAAGTCAGTGGACAGCCTCCCTCAATATACCCGAAGCCTCCCTCCCCGAACTATTACAAACGTACCTGTCGACAAAACCATTGACATTATCCTCAAGCGTGTCGTCTACAGAAGTTAGTTGACAGTGCCCCTCAGCATATCCGAAGCCTCCCTCTGTACACTCCTGGAGAACTCTACTAAGAAGGCCTTTCTCCAGCCACTGTGGCCAGATGTTCTGACTGAAGCACAGCGTAGCAATGGGCTCCCCACTGGGGGTCCTCTTCGCTAATTTTTACGTGGGCACAGTGGAGGAATGAGTCTATGCCAGGATACGGCAACCCTGCCGATATGGCCGATATATTGACAATATCTTTGTACAAGTCGACGCCGAGGATGAGGTTGAAGCCCTCCGTCAGCCATTTCAGCAGTGCAGCATGTTGAATTACACAGTTCATCAGGTGAGCCCTTTCCCACTGCTCGACCTGGAAGGACACCCATCAGGAACTCGATCTCACCTTCCTACTAAATAATGTATATTTCAACAAATTAATCAGCAGAGAAGTCCACAGAGCTCTGGAGAAATGGTGTGGTAGTGAGAGGCCACAGCCCTGCCCCCAGGTTAACATCAAGCTGTACTATAAAGCTTTCATGAGTTCCCATTATCGTGACAAAGAGGACTCCTTAAAGACGTAAACCCGACTGACACCACCAAGAAAATAGACCTAATCATATACTACCAGAATCGGAGGACGTGAGAGCTAATCATGTAAAATAACCCCTCCCTGCTGGTACGAAACCCCCTGAAGCAGATGTATGTGGTATACTAGTACACATGCCCAGTTTGCCTGTTTTAAGATATATCCTACTATGCCCAGGAGGGAGCTATCAAAAACCATGCCTGCACCAGACATCAAGAGACTATCTCCCAGGATGTGATCATCCAGAATATGAAGATCATTGGGAAGGCCCCTGACATCTGTCAATTTCACCTGCTTGGGCCACTTCTCTTCCATCAAATAAAATGAATAGATAAATAAAAATAAATATGTAAATAGAAATAAATAAAAAACCAGCACTGAATACAACACAGGAAGAATTGCTCCTCCCAACGAGGAGTGAGTAGTCTTGCCCCCAACAATGACACCCCTGATCGTGACAACTCTACAGAAGATAATGCCCCTCCTGCAGTCAATGAAAATCAAGCCAGCCGTGACAACACGCAGTGTGATGCAACGTCCAGATCACACAGAAGTAGCTTAAGGACTGACCCAAGCAAACAATGAAAAACCTGACTTGCTGCCATCACCCAATAGGAGGAGATTGGCATGTGGCAGACCCCATACTGATGCCTCCTGATATAAGGAGGAAGGACACCACACCAGAAGCAGTCCACCCCTCAGCTTCTTAGCCTAGAGGATGTCTGGCAGCTCCAGAGGAAAGCCAGCTACAAGAAATAGAGAGAGGGAGAGAGAGAAACTGTTATTGACTTTTATAACTATGGTATCATAGTTTTCCTCAAAAACTATAATAGAAATATATACGTACACCAATCGTGGCTCTATTTGATAATGACCTCTGTAGGCGCTCTACTAGCATGTTTAAGTAGCATGGAAAAGGCTGCTATTTGGAAAATAGAGAAAAATCTCTAAAAGCATAATGCTGCTGAGATAGCCATTAGTTTTAATAAGGTACGTATTATTATTTTGTTGAAAATACTGGCAGTTTTTAATGAATTAATGTTATACAGGGTCTTTTCAATTCTTCTGATAATTAATTTTTCTGGCTCAGCTAGGTTGTTCAGTAGAATTCCAATATTGATATTTATCATAACTAGGATATTTGTCAAAAATATTTTATCAAATATTTTAAAATATATTAAAATAATTTTGACAAATATCCTAATTATGACAAATAAAACCGGGTTGCCGTTTACCAAGTCTGCCGGTAATCGCGGACTGCCTTATATATACAGCTTTCAATCAATTTTGACATATCCTAATTATGACAAATAAAACCAGGTTGCCGTTTACCAAGTCTGCCGGTAGTCGCGGACTGCCTTCTATACAGCTTTCAATCATTAGTAAAACTAAATGGCAACAGTTAATAAAGTCATATGTATTCAATACAACTTTAGTCAGTAACCTCAAATTACATTACCTTCTCTTCAGTGCTGCATTTTTTAGGTTTGTTTTTATTTCCATTTTCAGTATACTTAAACTTCACCCAAGATCCTTTTCACTTATCGAGCATTATAATTCAATGGCAACAATCACAGTAAAATATGTAGTCATTACAACAGTACATTACTTGTACAGTACTGATTCACTTAAAGAACGGACTAGCTCTCAGAGGGTTTATAGTTTTCACTCATTAGTGTTTAATCTACAGACCCATCAACCCCAATCTCAGTTTTAATAATAATAATAATACTAATAATAATATGCAGATAGTAGATTTTCTTTGATACATGTTTTGTTGATAATTCGTTTTTGTGACTCCGCTAGGTTGTTGAGTAGAATTCCAATATCCATATTTGTCATAATTAGGATATTTGTCAAAATTTGTAAAGAATATTTTAAAATATTTTAAAATTATTTTGACAAATATTCTAATTATGACAAATGACAAATATGAGTATTGGAATTCTACTCAACAACCTGGTTGAGTCAGAAAAACGAATTATCAGAATAATCGAAAAGACCCTGTATGAGATTGATTTGTTAAAAACTGCCATTATTTTCAACAAAACATGTTTCAAAGGTCTGCTCCCTGCATATTGCATATTATTATTATTATTATTATTATTATTATTATTAATTGATGTTATTATTATTATTATTATTTATTAATTATTTATTATTATTATTATTCCCCCCCCCCCCCGCCCCCCTATCACAGTCCTCCAATTCGTCTGGGTGGTATTTTATAGTGTGGGGTTCCGGGTTGCATCCTGCCTCCTTAGGAGTCCATCACTTTTCTTACTGTGCGCCGTTTCTAGGATCACACACTTCTGCAGGAGTCCTGGAGCTACTTCAGCCTCTAGTTTTTCTAGATTCCTTTTCAGGGATCTTGGGATCGTGCCTAGTGCTCCTATGATTATGGGTACGATTTCCACTGGCATATCCCATATCCTTCTTATTTCTATTTTCAGATTTTGATACTTATCCATTTTTTCCCTCTTTCTCTCTTCAACTCTGGTGTCCCATGGTATTGCGACATCAATGAGTGATACTTTCTTCTTGATTTTGTCAATCAACGTCACGTCTGGTCTATTTGCACGTATCACCCCATCTGTTCTGATACCATAGTCCCAGAGGATCTTTGCCTGATCGTTTTCTATCACTCCTTCAGGTTGGTGCTCGTACCACTTATTACTGCAAGGTAGCTGATGTGTCATGCACAGGCTCCAGTGGAGGGCTTTTGCCACTGAATCATGCCTCTTTTTGTACTGGTTCTGTGCAAGTGCCGGGCATTCGCTTGCTGTGTGGTTTATGGTTTCATTTTTCGTATTGCACTTCCTACATATGGGAGAGATGTTATTTCCGTCTATCGTTCTTTGAACATATTTGGTTCTTAGGGCCTGATCTTGTGCCGCTGTTATCATTCCTTCAGTTTCCTTCTTGAGCTCTCCCCTGTGTAGCCATTACCATGTGTCATCGCTGGCCAGTTCTTTAGTCTGTCTCATGTATTGTCCGTGCATTGGTTTGTTGTGCCAGTCCTCTGTTCTGTTTGTCATTCTCCTGTCTCTGTATATTTCTGGGTCTTCGTCTATTTTTACCAGTCCTTCTTCCCATGCACTCTTTAGCCACTCGTCTTCACTGTTTTTCAGATATTGCCCCAGTGCTTTGCTCTCGATTTTGACGCAGTCCTCTATACTTAGTAGTCCTCTCCCTCCTTCCTTTCGTGTTATGTATAGTCTGTCTGTATTTGCTCGTGCGTGTAGCGCTTTGTGTATTGTCTTATGTTTCCTAGTTCTCTGATCTATGCTGCGGAGTTCTGCCTTCGTCCATTCCACTATTATTGCGCTGTATCTGATTACTGGCACTGCCCATGTGTTTATGGCTTTCATCATATTTCCGGCATTGAGTTTTGACTTGAGTATCGCCTTGAGTCTCTGCATATATTCTTTCCTGATTGTGTCCTTCATCTCTTTGTGTTTTATATCCCCTCCTTCCATTATTCCCAGGTATTTGTATCCAGTCTCATCTATGTGTTTGATGTTGCTCCCATCTGGTAGCTTTATCCCTTCAGTCCTTGTTCCTTTGCCCTTTTTTATGTTGACTAAGGTGCATTTTTCTATTCCATACTCCATCCTGATGTCCCCAGATACAATCCTTACAGTCTAGATTAGGGTATCTATTTCCTTGATGCTCTTACCATACAGCTTGATGTCGCCCATGAACATCAGATGGTTAATTCTGTTGCCTCTTTTCTTGAGTTGGTACCCGGCATCCATCTTCTGTAGTACTTTTGTCATGGGAATCATGGCTACTATGAAGAGTAGTGGGGACAGTGAGTTGCCCTGGAAGATCCCTCTCCTGATATTAACCTCTGCTAGTCTTATTCCAGAGCTTGTAAGTATTGTATTCCAGTTGGCGCATTGTATTTTGAGGAAGCTGATGGTGTTTTTCTCTGCCCCATATATTTTCAAGCATTCTATTAGCCATGTGTGTGGTATCATGTCGAAGGCTTTCTTATAGTCTATCCATGCCATGCTTTGGTTGGTTTTCCTTCTCCTACTGTTCTTCATTACCATTTTGTCTATCAGGAGCTGGTTTCTTTTGTGTCCCTTACACTTCCTTCTGCAGCCTTTCTGTTGGTGGGGGGGGGATGGTGTTTGTCTCCTCTAGGTAGTTGTATAGCCTTTCACTGATGATACCTGTTAGTAACTTCACTATTTTGGTAGGCAGGTGATAGGCCTGTAGTTACTGGCTATATTTCCCTTACTCTTGTCTTTTTGTACTAGGGATGTTCTTCCTGTGGTCATCCATTTGGGTGCATGGTGATTTGAGATACAATGCTGGAGTTGTTCTGCTTCTCGTGGATGTAGGGCCTTGAAGTTTTTAAGCCAGTATCCATGGACTTCATCAGGACCTGGGGCTTTCCAGTTTGGCATTTTCTTTAATTGGTGTCTGACTGTGTCTGTTGTGATCTCTGTGAATCTTTGTTTTATTCTCCCTGTTTCTTCTTCCTTGACTTCCTGGAGCCATGTTGCATGTTTGTTGTGTGATACCAGATTGTTCCATATGTTTTCCGAGTCTCTTACTTGGTTCGGCTTCAGGAACTTCATGGTGGTTGTCTTCCTCTCTTAGTTGGCTGTAGAGTCTTTTCTGGTTGGTTCCGAATAGTTTGTTCTGTTGGTATCCCTTATTACTGTTCATGTACCGTTGGATCTTGTGTGCTTTGACCTTAAGCCTCTGTTTTACATCTATTGTGTTGTTTAGTCCCCTCTCTTGTACTTTGTATTTTCTCGTTGAGTTCCTCCCTTGTTTCCTTGCTTTTTAGCCTTTTTTCTGCCATCTCTTTCAGTTTACTCAAG
>NC_061095.1:12816894-12836894 GCF_015104395.2 Macrobrachium nipponense | reverse complement strand
CAGCTGCAACTTTTTTTTTGGATAATCAGATCGATGGTACGTCTAGAGATATGTCTAGATTACCTCGACTAGTTCTCTCTTCGTCTGCTAGGAAGGCATTTAAGGAAGTGGACGTTTTGCTCTTGGAGAAGAGAGAGCAAGGGAAAGTTAACTGTAATCTCCTTCCTTCTATACTTTCCACAAGGAGACATCTTTGTTATGAGACAGGGAAGCTCTCTTTCTTGGTGTCTGTCTTCGCCCAAGAAGACTTTCTCCGGTCTGTAGACTCCTCCAGTAGACTGGCCTTAACTCAGCCAAGATTGTTTTGTACATCGGAGTTGGATCATATGGTAAAGAATATCTTCCGAGTCTTTAAAGTCTACAGTTTTCTGGATTGGTTGGTAGGAGCGTCGGTTCATAAGATTAAGGATTGCTTGGTGCTTTCTGAAGATTCTATTACTGACTTGCTAGGAGTTTTTCTCTTGCTTAGATAAGGGGATCAGGATGGATCCCAAGAATTGGCCACTCTCTTTACTCTGGGCATCTTAAAGAAAAGAGAGCTATAGTGCTTGTTTATGATCAAAGGGGTGTTGCTTGCACAGAGGTCCACTCTTCTTTACTTGCCATCGGACAACAGTCGTCTTTTCCCGCAGACTATGGTGCTTCAGGTTACTTCTGACCTCCAGAAGAAATCTGTTCAGGACCTTCTAGCACAGTCGTTGAGATGTCCTTGGGGGATCAGCTCCTAGTTCCTGCCCTTCTACCATGCAAGCACAGCCCGTTTGTGGCAAGGGGAATCCCAGATCCTTCCCAAGGACTTTGGGAAAAGTTCCCTTTACTCCTCGATCAATCAAAAAGTCTTCCTCTAAGGCCCCAGTTAAGCAATGAAGAAATAGTCCTCCATACACCAGTAGGAGCAAGGCTCCTCCAGTTTTGGAAGAACTCAGAAACAAAGAGGGCAGAGCCTTGGATAGGTGAATGTCTTGAAAGAGGACTACGCTAACCCAATAGCTTTAACAGCCTACTCTGCAAGTTCAGCAGAAATTCATTCGCCCTTTTCTCAAGAAGTCTCATCCCTCTTACAATAGGAAGTGATAGAATTAGTAGACAACCCTCGAACACTGGGATTTTACAACCGACTGTTTGTGGTTCCCAAAGCCTCTTGGGGCTGGGCCCATACTAGGTGTAAGCACATTGAATCCGTTCAAAAGACCAAATTCAAAATGGAGACGAACCAGCTGGTATTATCATCCATTCGTCAGAGAGACGATGATTTTCATTGATATGGAAGATGCATACTTCCATATTCCCTTTCACCAGGACTCAAAATGATTTCTTAGGTTTGTCTTCCAGAACAAGATCTACCAGCTCAAAGCACTGTGCTTCGGGCTGTCAACAGCACCCCAAGTGTTTACCCGTGTCTTAGTCCCCATTGCAAAATGGCTACACCTAGTTGGTATAAAGATCTCTCTCTACTTAGACGACTGGCTTCTTTGCTCTCAGAGAGGAAATGTATGGAGGACCTTCAGAAGACTGCTGTTAGCCCAAGACCTGGGCCTTTTAATAAATCTGAGAAAATCTCAATTAGTCCCCTGTAAGGAAATAGTATGGTTATGAGGACATCAACTTGGTGGTTTTTCAGTCTTTTACCTCCCCCAAGAGGATCAACTTTCACATTCAAAGAGTACAGTGGAACCCCCCCCCCCCCCTCCCCCCCCCCCCCCCCCTTTTGCATTCTCCGGATTTGCAGACTCACACATTTGCGGATTTCTCTCGGGAACGTTTCCCCGCATTATTTGCTGAAAATTAGCATATTCACAGTATTTTTCTATGTGAAATATCCACTAATTTTTTTTTTTTTTTTTTTTTTTTTTAATTTCATCATAAAATGCACTTTTTGTGATGAAACTATTTTAAAAAACCAAGTATCAAAATTTTTAGTGGGTTTTTCTTGAGTTTTAACTAACAAAATAGGCTGTTTTCGGCATTTTTATAGCGGTTCCAACTATTCGCGGGTTCTAACTATTCATGGGGGGGTCTAGTACTCATCCCCCGCAAATATGGGGGGACCACTGTATATACGACTTTCTCTCCCTTAAGTCTTGCTCCACAAAGGAATGGATGAGGTTTCTTGGGACTCCTCTCTTCCATAGAACAGTTTGTGTTGCTGGGAAAGTTATATGTGCGTGGAACCTTCAGTTTTTCCTCTAGATAAACTGGAACAAGAAAAAAAAATCTGGACTCGTTCATTTTCCCAGTGTCAGTGGAGATAAAGGAGGATCTGTCATGGTGGAGGTCAAGAGAAAAGCTTTCGAAGGGAAATCTCTTTCCTCTGAACCCTGACCTAGTGTTCTATTCAGATGCCTTTGACAAGGAGGTTTCGGGAATAAGGAATGCAGAGCAAAGGAAATGGCATACGTATAAATATAAAAAGAGTTGACTGCAGTATACTGAGGGCTATTAGCTTTTGCATGTCAAATCCACGACAAAGTAGTAACTGTCCACTTGGACAACACTACAGCACTGTCCTACATAAGGAAACTTAGGGGATGCACTTTTTTTTTTTTTTTTTTTTTTTTTTTTTTTTTTCCTCTGTGCAAAGTGGCAAGAGCCCATTTTATGGGCAAATTGGAATCGAATCAGAATTCTGTCCAGATTCATTCAAGGAAAATTCAGCATCCTGGTGTCTCCCTGTGGAGTAGATGTTGGACACGTTTGTGTGCCTTGACCTGTGGAGACTATGGGGCAGACCAGTCCTAGATCTGTTTGCGACCGCCAAGAACCACTGGCTCCCGCTTTACTGCTCTCCAGCCCCGGACCCACATGCATGGGTAACAGATGCGATGCTGATAGATTGATCAGACAAGGACCTTTATGCCTTTCCACCTTTCAAGATGGTGTGAGAGTTCATAAACAAGTTCAGGTTTCACTGGAATATATCCATGACCCTAATTGCACCATTCTGGTCTGCTCAAGAATGATTTCCAGACCTTCTAGATCTGCTCAAGACTTTCCATGGTTCCTACCACAAAGATAAGTCTGCTCAAACAGCCCCACTAACAATGATACCACCAAGGACTATCCCCTCTGGCTCTGCCTGCTTTCAGACTGTCCAACAACTCTTAGGAGCGAAAGGCTTTTCAAGCCAAGCTGCGATGAACCATGGTGTTTGCTTAAATACTTTTCTTCAGTAAAGTACCATCTAATATGGGTATTGAAGTCCTCGCCCATTATAATGATTTTCATTACTGTGGCAAGTGCGTATATGGAACAGAGATGAGGCTATGGGTACAGTAATTTTTACTTGTATATAATTATGAAATATAAGAATGGTCAAGTTAGAAATATTGAGCTCACCTGTCTAAATGTAGACAATATGTTTTTTATTAAAGAAAAATATTTTATGGATTTGAATCTTGAAATTGATTTTTCAGGATGCCTTGTTTAAGATATGAAATTACCATTTCTGATTTTATGAATAATTAAGAGACAAATGAAAATTGCATGGTCTGAATTCCAACTTACATTTGTGTGCATTCTGTATAGAATTTAAGGGCTGTAAAGCTTTGACAAAGCGCATATAATACAGTACAGGCAGTCCCCAGTTATTGGCGGGGCTTCAGTTCTCGGCGGGATGGAGATAAGAGAAAACTGCCATGAACCAAAACTCGGCAATTTATGATAAGCACTGAGTTTCGGTTAATGGAGCCTCTGTTAGGTATGTTATGGTGCCAATAACTGAAACTTGGCCTATTATGGCACCATAAATCGCCGATTTTATGCCGCTACACAAGCGCCATAAAACTGGATCACCATATACCGAGTCCGCCAATAACCAGGGACTGCCTGTACTATTTGCAATGCAGTATAAGAGGAATTCCTCTTATTCCTTAGCTGATTGATTTATTGTTATTTTTTTATTAGAGGTTGTGTCAAGTATTGGCTTTGAATTTCAATATATTTTCCAGTGAAAAGGCAAGAGACCCTGCATGGTGTGATAGAATTTTATGGTTTGGGGATACTATTAAGCAACGTGTGTACAGGTCTCATCCGTCATTGAAGATAAGTGATCACAAGCCAGTCAGTGCTTTATTTGTAGCTGGGGTAAGTATGAGTGCCTGTTATGTTTGTCTGCATGTGAATTTGAGAATTTTGTCTCATTTGGCCCTGTTTTGCTTACAAAAGAACCTCGTTTATCTGAAAACAGGGACAATTGCTAGGACAAGTTTTTAAATATAAATCTATGAATCATATAGAACTAGCAATCAAGGCCAAAATCTTCCCAGAGTTGTATATTCTTAGATCTTGTAGATGGAAGCAAACTATAGTTCGACAGATCTAAACTGATAGATTGTTTTCGTCTTTGGGTAAAAACCCTGTTGCCACATTTACGAGTATCCAGTTTTAAATGCCTTCCTTTATAACACATGAATCAATAAATCGGTAGTTTAAAGTTTTTAGCATGTTATGCTGGACTTAAACGTTCACATATTGTGATTATAATTTTATTTGTAAATAAAATAAGAAATCGCATTTATAAACGTGACAAATGTTTCAAAAAACGTTGCCACTTTTCCTGTTACCTTTGAAGGCGATATGCAGGTGGGCCAAGCCTATTAAACCTTGAAGTTTAAAGGAATTATCTCTTAAGCTACCCTTGGTATAAGTCCCACCGCCCGGTCTAGCTGAGAACTCTAGCGCCAAAAAGAATGAGATTTTCTCCTACAGAAAGCACGCTGTGAAACGGCAAATGCAGTTAAGCATTCCGAAAACTTGCAAACAGGCGATGCTGCAAAGGATAGCTGTTATTAAAGTAAGATCATCTGACGACGAAGATTCTTCGTAATGTACATTATGTATAGAATCATATTATTACAATTCTTGTGATAATTATTGTAAATAATTTTTTTCTCCCAGTGATGAGTTTATGTGCAACAACCTTATAAAAAATAAAAATTGTTACACGCATTAGACCGTGATTAAAAAGGAAATGAAATTCAAGTAAATCATAACTTAGAATGAAGGGGAAACCTAAAATGAAGAGCAATGAAATCCAAAATATTACAAACTTGTTTAGGAAATGAATAGTAAGGCAGACGGAAAATTCAAATAATAAAAAAGAATAAATAGAAGTAATCTACTGGCAAGATTATAAGAAAATGTCATAAGACATACATACTGAATGGCAATTGCTGATTTTTATTACTTTTAATGAAAACCATCATCATATAAAATATGTAATATGATAGGCAAAATATAAGAGTATAAGTCATAACAAATATAAAAATAAATAGTCTCAAAAGTAATAAGCAAATAGAATAGGGATCGAGTTTACGGATTAGGATTTATACGGTCAGTTTCATTAGCTTCTGTCCCAAATATTCCCTCGTTGGGAGATGGCTGAGGACTTAAGAAGGGGACGATTTAAAGGTTAAGAGAGAACTGGCAACAGGGTTTTTCTCAAGGAAGTAAACAATCTATCAGTTTAAATCTGTTGGACTATAGTAAAAAACAATTGTTCATATGTTGCTCATATATTGTTTAATATGATAATACTGTAAGAGTGCTAGGCCAGTCTGATGTTGATACAAATGTGAATAATTTTCATCTATTTGAACCTGTAAGTTGAGGTAATTAACCTGTAATGTGCTTCATCTTCCAAAGTACTTACTTCTCATATCAAAATGTAGCTTTTTATCTGTCCTTTTATGTTTCTGATTTGGTGCCACTTCTGTTTCATATGAATATGTAATTTAAAAATTGCCAGGTTTTTATTTGATAATGAATACCACATTCGTCTATGTGAATATCAACTTTTAGTTCATAGGCATTATAAAGGAAGTTTAGTTTTCAGAGCTGTCAGTCAGAATTTGTTGACAAGTACTCTTCCGTGCAAATTTTTAGTACTTTAAGAATCATTTTTCAAGTTATGGTATTGTAGGTCTTTGTTAAGAATGATAAACACATATAGTATACAGATGCTGTAATACATAATATAGTATAATTAATATAAAAGCTGGTTCTGTAAACTGAGAAAGACATTTATAAATACTATAGTGTATCTGTAAGAAGAGCATGTAAAAACATTGGAGTCCACTTAATCCTGATATGCCTGACTGGCTTGATATTGCCCAATTTAGTGTTAAGTGGAAACTTTATATTTCAAAATTATATTAATTTTGTGTAAAAAAAATGTTAAACATTGGACTTTTTTGAAGCCTCACTCTGCCTATCACCTTGTCATTTCCCACTGCTAGACATCGGTCTTGTATGTGCGTAGTATTTTTAATGTAGTTTTTTTAGTTTTTTTAAATGAATGTCTTGATAAAACCAAATATCTATTTAAGTAGGAGTCACTGTAAAGTGAAACATTTAAATTTTTTAAGGCTTTTAATTATGGATTGAAAAGGTGTAAACTGAAACATTTTTTGAGCTTCTCTCTCTCTTTATCCATAGCCGTAATAACCACTGTTGTACACCAGCATTTTTGTATGATGTTTATATTTCTATTTAGCTACTAGTAATGATTATATTTGAGTAGGTTCATGTATTGAAATTATTTTAAATACTGTAACCATATATTTTGTTTCATGTTCTCTTTCCTTGTTTGCTATAGCAAGATTTGCTAGTACAAGATTTTGGGAGTTTTTAGTTCTATGTATTAGTTGTTTATTGTCCAATTGAAGGGCTTTAGCTGAAGTGGAATTGCATCTCCTTCCTAATGAGGAAGGTAGATGATTTGTGTAATTGTGGTTTCTTTAAATCTCTCCTAAAAAGGAATATTTTCATAGAATGAAAGCTAAAACTGAGTTAAAACCACCAAAATTTTGAAATGACAAAAGACATACAGTACTATATATTAAACTAGAAAATTTAGTATGGAAGACTTCGATTACATCCTCTCAAATTGTAACAGACCAGCTCCTGGGAGATATAACATTTATATTGAAATTATTAAATGTCTAGAACCATTAGCCAAATTATATATTTTACAGTTTTAGAATCATTTATGGCTCAGAAATTTGTTCTCGTAATGTTGTCGTAATGCCATAATTATTCCTCTTTCTTCTTCCTAGCTTAAACCCATTTTTATATGGGGTCGCCATTGCGAATGAGTGGTCTCCATCGATTTCTGTCTTGTGCCTCATTCTCATTTATACCTTTCAATTCCATATCTTCCCTTACACAATCACGCCATCTCTTTCTTGGTCTTCCCTTCTTCCTTCTACCCCGCACTTCCATTTCCATCATATGTCTTCCAACATGACGTTCCTCCCTTCGTAATAGGTGTCCATACCATCGAAGCCTTCCTTCCTGTATTTTCTTCGATATTTCAGCTACCTTTGTCGATCCTCTTATATACTCATTTCTAATCCTATCTTCCCTTGTTACTCCCGACATCCATCTCAACATTCTCATTTCTGCTACATCCATCTTCTTCTCTGTTTTCCTCATACTTGCCGTTTCTGTTCCATATAACATTGCTGGTCTGACCACTGTCCTATGGAACTTTCCTTTCAATTTCAGAGGGACCTTCTTGTCACAGAGTACAACCCCTGATGCAGAACCTCCAGTTATTCCATCTGCCTGAATTCGGTGTCTCACCTCTTGGTCCATGCTTCCACTATCCTCCAATACGGACCCTAAGTACTTGAACTTCTGTACTTTCTTTATTTCTTCCCCACCCAATCTTATGCTACTTCCACCGTCCTCAGTAATACTAGAACACATATATTCGGTTTTTTATCTGCTTATTCTCATTCTTCTCTCCTCAAGTGCTGCTCTCCACCTCTCCAACCTCCCCTCCAACTCCTCCTTCCCCTCTGAACACAACACAATGTCATTCACGTATAATATGCACCATGGCACTGCTTCTCTAACATCCCTGGTCATTACATCCATCACGATGTTGAAGATGAATGGGCTAAGTGCTGACCCCTGGTGTACTCCACTCCTATCTTCAAATCCATCCGTCTCACCAACACTTTACTCCTCACTCTAGTATACACATTCCTGTACATCTCCTTAATAATTATGACATACTTTTCCGGCACCATCTTCTCCCTCAACATCTCCATGTTTCTTGCCTTGGCACTCTGTCATAGGCCTTTTCAAGGTCTATGAATACCAGATGCAGGTCTCGTTGTTTTTCTCTGAATTTCTCCATTAGCTGCCTTATGCAAAATATTCCATCCGTTGTGCCGCTTCCCTTCATAAATCCTAACTGTTCCTTCCCTATTCTAACTTCCTCTCTCAGCCTGCTATCTATGATTCTTTCCAAAATCTTCAACGTGTGAGACATTAGTTTTATACCTCTATAATTACTGCATTCCTGGACATCACCTTTACCTTTAAATTTATAGGTATCAATATGCTTTCCCCCATTCTTCTGGTATCTTTTCCTGTTCGAATATTTTACCATCAGATCATACAAGATGTCTACCCCTTCCTCTCCTAAGGCTTTCCAAACTTCGACTGGGATTAAGTCAGGTCCTGTTGCCTTCCCATTCCTCATTCTTTTTAAGGCTCGTATCACTTCATCCCTAGATATCCCCATTACCATTCCCATGGTTACTTGTCCATCCTCTCTTACAAGTCTTTCATTTTCTTCATTTAGCAGTTGTTCGAAATACTCTTTCCATCTTTTCAGGATGTCTTCTTCCTTTTTTACGACCGTACCATTCCTATCTTTCATTTGCTTAATATGGGTGATGTCCTTTGTTCTTTTATTTCTTACTTTTGACAGTTTGAGCATCTTACTCAACCCTTCCTTGGTTTCCAGTTCATTATAAACCTCTTCATATGCCCTTGCCTTAGCTTGAGCTACCACCCTTTTTACTTCTTTGTTTCTTTCTCTTAATCTTTCTCTGTCCTCCTGCAGCTGTGACTCTTCAAATCTCTTCTTTGCCTCCCTTTTACCCTTCCACTTCCCCCACCTCTTCTCCCCACCACCAGCTCTGCTTTTCCTCCCATACTATTCCAGATGTTTCCCCTAGTATCTCCTTTCCATGTCTTCTAATCACTGATGCATTATGCCTCCACCATTCTCCCACATCTTCAATTCCCAGATCAACCTCTCCCAGCACTCTTCTCCTGAACTCTCTCTTCTTATCATTATCCCTCCCTAACAATTTATACCACTTGATTTTCTTTACCCCATTCGTTTTCGTTTTCTTTTCTCTTTTCATCTTTAAATCCATACAAAGGAGCCTATGTTGGGGGGCCACGTGGTCACCTGGGATAACTTTACAATTCCTAACTTCCACCAGCCTTGATCTATTGTAAAGGAGGTAATCTATTTGTGTGCACCTACCGCCACTCCTGTATGTTATCAAGTGCTCCCTCTTCTTTTTGAAGAATGTGTTCACTATTGCCATATCAAAGGACACGGCAAAGTCTACTATACTCTCTCCTTCTGGGTTTCTCTCCCCAATCCCATGTCCTCCATGCACACGTTCAATTACATCCTTTTCATTTCCGACATGTCCATTAAAGTCTGCCCCCACCACAGTCCTCTCCTGCTCTTCCAGTTCTTGCATTACCTCACTCATTTCATTCCAAAAACGGCTCTTTTCTTCCTCTGTGCAGCCCACTTGTGGAACATAAGCGCTAATGATGTTCATAGTTTCCCCTCCATAACATATCTTCACTCTTATAATGCGGTCATTCTTTCTACTCACTTCCGTCACTGCATTCTTCATTTCCCCCGACAACACTACACCAACGCCATTCCTACCCAGCTCATTTGCTCCACTATAGATTAGCTAGAAGCCATCCCCCAGTTCTTTAGCTTTATTACCCTTCCATCGAGTTTCCTGCACACACAAAATGTCCACTCTCTTTATCCTCATCAACTCTGCCAACTCTCTTCCTCTTCCTGTCATAGACCCAATATTGAGCTGGCCTATTCTGATCACATTTAGAGCTCGCTTCTTTAGCTGCACCCGCTCATGATGCAGTAGCCCTCGCCTTGTCACAGAGTTAGGGCGATGTGTCTGTGCGTCGTTTACAGAGTACGCCCTAGCTCTATTCTCATCAATATCATGACTCATTTCATTAGTTCTGGCGTGGGTTTTTACAGTCGGATGCCCTTCCTGACACCAACCCTCCCTATTTATCCGGGCTTGGGACCGGCACCCATTGAGGCTGGCTTGCCCCCACAGGTGGCTAGATTAATGCCATAATTATTCCCATAATCTTAAGTTTGATGCTCTGTAGTATATATAGCTTCCCTGTGGAATTCCATTTGGAAGTTTTTATGTATGTGCCATACAAGTCATGCATTTACCACTTTCTCTAACAATTTGCTTGTGCAACTTAAGGAAATTTGTCTGTAATTGAATATATTACCTAGGTCTTTTCCTGGTTTAATGGAAGTGGGAATAATTATGGCATTATTCCCACTTCCATTAAACCAGGAAAAGACCTAGGTAATATATTCAATTACAGACAAATTTCCTTAAGTTGCACATGCAAATTGTTAGAGAAAGTGGTAAATGCATGACTTGTATGGCACCTACATAAAAACTTCCAAATGGAATTCCACAGGGAAGCTATATATACTACAGAGCATCAAACTTAAGATTTGTCAAATGGATAATTCTTGGTAAAACTGTACACATACACCTCTTCATTAGGTTTCCAATTCTCTACAGGAAAGATCACAGCAGCTTTGTTCTATAAGGGAGAAAAAAATGGATGCTCTGTCATTGCTGGCTGTTTATGTACCTTTCACCAGCATGTTTTTGCCAGTAAATGGACATTCATATGTGGAACAAACTTTCAGTCTTAACAATAGGATAAATCTTCTGTGCTAGCTGGGAACCAGTTAAAAAACAATCAAAGATTGTATGTGCAAGGAATCGTGGCCATCTGGCATCTAATGCTTAGAAGAGGTGGAGAGTGGTCATCAACCATGCATGAACCCTGCAATGCATTTACTCTTTCTTCAACTGCCTTGGAGAGCAGATGTTTGCTTTTGCCCTCCTCCTCCCAGGCCGGTTTTTGTTCTGGATAGCCTGTGATTCCTTCCTGCTTTTTTGTGCTTTTGGGTGTCTGTGTGTTCCTTGTGTGATTCCATGGATTCTTCCATCGATTCTAAGAAGTCTCTGGCGTGTCAGCATTTGTCCCATCCCTCCAGGATTCCTGTGCTCTTCCTTCCTAGCCTCCACCTTGATGACCCCCATACAACATGCAGTAGGTGTTGTGCTAATTTTTATAATGTAACTAAGCCATGCCCAGCAAGGGGAGCGAGGAGTGATAATGAACCATTTGGTTGTGGCTAGTATAGTTTGTTGCTTGAACAGATGTAGTTCTCGCCGCCTTCTGTGGATGCAGTGAATCTGGACAGGTCTCACTGTGTTTACACCCAGTGGCCTAAGTTTTAGATACCTATACGTATATGTAATCTCTCACAGGCTTAGACCCCTTTTTTAGATCTCATTTCTGGGAAGGCTGGTCATTTGTCCCGAACCTCCAGTCAGTTCAGGGTTCTTGTACCTCCCTCCAATATGAGTCTGTCCTATTGATACTGAAGGTTTGTTTTGCATATAAACAAATGACAAATGTGTAATCAGTTTGTATTTTTCATAGCTAACAAACCTGAGGTCTTAACGTTGACTGCCCACCTCTTTCTGTCCATCTAGTAATCCTGGGTTGGGAGAAAGACTAAATGCATCATGGGGTTCATGCATGGTTGGTGACCACTCTCCATCTCTTCTATGCATTATATGTCAGTTGTCACATATTCCATACAATCTGATTGTTTTTTAACCTGTTTCCAGCTGGCACCAGAAGATTTATCATGTTAAAGACCTCAGGTTTGTTAGCTATGAAAAATAAAAATTGATTAAATATTTGTCATGTCCCCTAAATGATGCTGCTTATGTAAGTGACCACTCTCCATTGTTTGTAATGTTGACACTTTCTGCAGCTAACTAGGCTTATGTTTACCATTGTTAGACATGAGGCTAAAATAAGACCCGTTTCTTGAGTGCAATTCTTGATACATTGTCGAAGATACACTTAAAATTTTTAAGATTTTAGAGGACTGCTGTTTTCATCATCAGAGGGAATAACTAATTCAAAACATCTTGATCTTTAGACAACTTGACCAATATGTTTTGTTGAGGCTATGCTGCCCGCATGGTGCTTACTGGGGGCCCATTAATCCTGAGTGTGGATCAAGACCATCAATTATTTGGCTTTCCCTTGGTCCAAGAGATAAATCTTGATTATTATTAGTTTCCTTGACGAATGTACCATCATGATGCGCATCCAGGATTAATGCCCCGTCAGTGAGATGCATATGGGCAGCATAACAATAACAAACCAGATTGGTGGTTATTACTAAATGAAGCAAGAGCCTGATGTAAATATTCTATAGAAGTTTTGATGTTATTTCTCCTGATGATAAGGACAGTAGTCCTTGTAAAACTTATGGATAGTCAGCGTATCTCTAGCAATATATCAAGGGTAACACTCAGGACAAGGGTCCTATTTTATGCTCAAGTCTGACATTGGTTAACATAACCGAATAGCTTCAGAAAGTGCCAACATTGAGAGCAGTGGCAAGTGGTCACTTACCATAAGTGGCCATCATCTAGAGATCGTCCGTTTACTGGTAAAAATGGGCTAGTGACAGGTATATAAGCAGCCAGCAATGGAAGAGCATACAGTCACCTAGTAAAGCAGGCAATGCTATAGAGATATCTAAAAAGACTGATGTTCCTTAATTCTAAGATCCCGTAACATTTCCAAACTAACTACTACTAGTGAAGAATTCAACAAGGAAGCAACAGCAACTTTACTTGTAGAATGCTGTCTCTCCTTGCGTTAAAGTAGTACTTAATCCCACACATCCTCTGGTCTGTTACCAAGCCTGGTAAGTGATGCAGTTGAGAGCAGGTGGGAAGTGTTGGATTTAGTGTGTGTCATACATTGAAGAAAGATCATCCCAATGGAATAAAGGACATGGCAAACTGTACTTTTAAAACTTGACAAAAAGCACAAACTTAAATACATCGTATCATACTGTTACAGGAAATACAGAATATGCATTGATATTCCTGGAAGTTGTGAAACTTACAGATACCAATTCTGAGTAGTTGGATTAAACATTGATATCTTTTAAAATACATTTGGCTTTGAAGTAAGGCTGATAATGTGTATTATTTAAGTGCAAAATTCAATATTGTGCTGGATTTTCAAATTTATCAGCAATATAAGTGCATTAATGGGTTTGTTTTGGAAAAGATAAAATGGCTTTCAAATTTTTGTATTTTTTCAGATCAAGGTAATTGACACACGACGCTATCGTCGTAATTATGAAGAGGTAATGAAGAAATTAGATAAACTTGAGAATGAATTCTTGCCACAAGTAACAGTAGATACTACAGAAGTTATTCTTGAGCCAGTGAAGTTCTTACATCCTCAAACAAAATACCTCACCATTGCCAATACTGGACAGGTATGAAGTATTTTGGTTTACTGTATTTGAAATGTCACTGAAATATAGAGCTAGAATACAGGTTTTCAGGAGGTTAATTGTGATTGAGAATTTAGTTGAAATAATTTATTCCTATTCGTGTAAGCTGCTGTTCAGCTAGTTGTTAATAAAAAAAATGTTCCAGGTTCCTGTGCAGTTTGAATTCATCAAAAAATTAAATGATACAACTTATTGCAAGCCATGGCTTTCTATTCGACCATATATCAACTTTATGATGCCTGGTAAGCTCTTCTAATGATTTTTGTTTAGAACTATTTGCACCAATAAAGATAGGTAAGGAAATTTACATGTAGTTAGTCTAGTAGGTTAGTATACATTTACGTAATTGCATTCTAACATGAGTGGTGTCAGTGCATGCATTGTGCCTTTTACATCATACGGCATATAATACCAGAGGTTTTTGCAATGTCCCTTCGGCTTCCAGCAATGGTGCTCGCAGATTTTTATTTTCATTAGTTTGATCTTTTTGTCACTATCAGATTTCTTTTAACTTGTCTTGCTGCATTTATCATTCATTTAAAACAAAATCCTGAAGATCAGTTCAGGAAGATAATGCAGATGTGGCTCAGCCTATTCAGTTACAAACTTATGAAGTTCACATGATTTTTGGCAAAAAATAAAGGGATGCATTACATGAAAATGCAATATTGAAAGATCACAAATTAAGGAAAACATGAAATAAGGTGTAAAGTTATCACAGATGATGCACACTTTTACATGGTGAAGGACAAGGTGGTAACACTATAGATATGAACAAAATAGGCATGATATTAGCACAACGAAAAGCTGGGTTAACTGAAAAAGATTGTAAGTAAATGAGGAGAATTTATGAAATATGTTAAAAATGCTGCTATAAAAAGTTTAGAAATAATTACGCAGTACATAAATGAAAATATTAAACGTTTATCCAAATAAAAATTATGAGAACTCCTTTTTAATCAAGCATACTCAGTCATACGGCTGGCCATGCCGATGTTCATGAAAATGGCAAAACATTAATGTTGGTGTGTCCACAATGTAAATTTTTTATGTATTATGAAAAAAACCATAATGTGTTTTTGCCCTTTTAAAGAAGTTGCAATGAGGAAGAATAAGACCAATTGGAAAGATTAATGCTGCTGAGGAAGCTATTTTATTTGTTGAAACATTATTATTATGAAGTACTAATTAACATTACTACCTACTTAAATTTCTAGACTGTCATAGAGCGTGCTGAATGGATTTGTTATACTGTAAATGTTAGGTGAAAATTTGAGCGAGGAAAAGCTAGAGCCAAACAGCAACTTAAGGCAAGTCCAAGGATAAAAAATAAAAATTAAGACCTATTTGAAGAGTCTGTAGTATTATCTACAGTACTTGATTCAGGGCACACTGTAGGTGGAACTTCTAGACATGGTTTCTTCTTCTATGCCTATTTAATGTAAAATCCCCGATATCTTAAAACTGGGAGCAGGAACTTGAGTTAAAAGTGAGGAAATTCCTCTGTGAGGCTGTCTTTCTTGAAAGTTTTCAGGTTATATAGTTGATATGGTAAAGCATTTATTTATCATGATGAAGAATTTTACTTTAGCTGTCCTGTGATACATAATGTTTAATGATTTTCCCACTTTTTGACATTACTCATTTTTTATGACAATCTTAATTGTAATGGGGCCATACAGTTTTCGAGGTAGTGAAAAGAGGGAATTGGAGTGGTTGGACAGCTAGATAAGAGATCCAGAAAATAAAGTAGATGAAGTTCTTGGATCTAAAGGTGGAATTGGGAGAAATCTCACAATTGCACTAAGAAGTAAGTTCATTAAAGTTTGACAGAAAGATTTGAAAAGGAAGCAGGAATGGAGGTAAAGTAAAAGAGACAGAAGGGATGCTGCAAATACTCTTTAGTAATGCCTACAATGCAGCAAGTGACATGCCCGTATAGTGCTACCCCCCTCATTGGTAATCTTTTTTAAAAATGGAAATGTAGATACTAGTTGAGTAAGTGCTTTCAGGTTTGGAATGTTTGTTGAATAAGGAGGGTTGAAACATAAATTACCGGTGAGATATGCTCATGAAAGTTTTTTATTTTAATTCCATAGATTAACCTATTGCCTAAATAATGACTACATAGTCGGTGCTTTATTTGCATAATTTTTTTCTTAATTTTGATGTTTCATTGTATTTTAAGTTTTGAGAAATTTGGAATAGAGCTTTTTGCAATTAAATATCTTGTCAGTGACCCAACTATACTTTGTTACAAAACCATGTGTATATCCAACCTTTGACTGCTGATTTTTTTTTCAGGGGATAAGTGTGATGTTGTTCTTGAAGTACTTGTGGATAAAAGAACAGCTGCCCATTTAAATTCAGGCCATGATAAGCTATATGACATTTTAGTTTTACATTTGGATGGCGGAAAGGATCTCTTCATTACTATAACAGGTACAGTATTGACATCTTTAGGAATTTAGAGTTCATTGCTGCCAATTTAAAAATGACTAATGTAAAGAAAATAATGCACAGCGACAAACTAATGTTATATGATATGTGAATTATCATCATGATTTTTTCACAGCTCTGAATTACTAATTTATTGATAACTAGAAGTTTATAGGATTAAAAGGTAAGAAGAAAAACTAGGATTAAAAAGTAAGAAGAAAAACCTTCATAATCCACCTTTCTGGATAAGGTCATTTTTGTTACATTTTTGTGATCTGGAAATGAGGCTTTGAGGTTAGCAGGGCTGGGATGAGGGAACTGACTAAATGAGTGAGAAGTTTTAAGAAACAAGCAGTATATTAGAGACTTGTTTTATCTCTCTCTCTCTCTCTCTCATCATAACTCCATCTATCATATACTAATGCTTGACATTGCAGTTGCCTGTTTTGTACATTAGACAATTTAGGGCTAAGCTAAAATGGGTGGAGATACCTCATCTTTAAAGAGATGAGTTGGGGAATTGGTAAAATGAGGTTTGGAACTTCATATCACAGAAAATGGATATTGTTTAACATGTATTTTAAGGTGTAAAAAAATCAATAGACAGGCAAATTGATAGGTGTTTTGCATATGGTAGGTAAATGTAGAAAATGGAGGAAGAGTGACAGTAGAAATATATTGGAAAAATAAAAACGGGAATACTAGACAAGGCATTGATGGATTTCCAGCCTCCATTCCTGATGGACATTTGTATTACAGTTAGCTCACTGGTCTGGTTAAACTACTTAATACCTACACAGCTTTGCTCTGGACAACACTTCCATTGCCAGTCAGTCATCCAGTCAGTCTCTTGGATGATAACCAAAGTGAACATTGGTGTAAAGTTTAGTGTTCAGGCTGCTTGAGTTCAGGCACTCAATGTTTAGACCTTCTGTGGTAAGATTGACAGTAGGACCAGAATCCATTTTTAAATTCTGCGATGGGGCACAGGCTGTAGAGCTACGAGTCTTTCCTAAGATCCTCATCCTGGAGATTGACCCAGTCACAGTCCTCCCCAGCTGGGAAAATCTATTTTAACTCTAGGGCTGACCTTGTGTTATCCCCAAAGTTGACAAAGAAGAACTTACTTGAAATGTTTTCTAAGTTTAATAAGTTTATATAATTTTTTAATTTTATATTCTTTTGCAGGTGATTATGAGAGGAGCTGTTTTGGATCATCTATTAATGCCCTTGTTCATATGAACAAACCATTTAAAGAAGTTCCCATGGCAAGGCTGATAGATTTGGTAAGTGAAAGTTATTGTCATTATCTTTTCCAAAAGTAACACCTCGACATAACAGACATTTGTAGTTTTATTAGGAATTATGTAGAATAGCAGGCTATAATATAGGGTCTGTGTTACTTGACAGACGTTATATATCAGAAAGTCAGGCCCCCAAAGCATCTGTTAAGTGAAGGTACTACCATTTTTGGTGGTGTAGAAGACTTGAGGGCATATAATATCCCCTATTTCAGACAGGAATGTTACAGAAAATCAGGTGGCAGAATAAACTTGGACAACATGTGCAGCTAGTACAGCAGGAACAATCTTTTTAAATCTACTGTCATTTGCCATAGAAAACTAAAGCAGCTTAGATACAGAAGAAAACATTTCTTAATACTCCCCTCCTCTTCTGATGGTAAACATGTGATGTTGACTGAATATATGAGTGCTTTATAAACCCATGAAATACACTAATCTTCATTGATTCTTTGGTGATTTTAACTTGTACAGAGGAGATTCTGGGGTTTGTTTTGACATATCAAAACAATTACTACATTTAATTCCATACACCATGTTGTCATACAGGAAAGCAAACAACCAAAGGACCTGAGTGAAATGCCATATGCAGTACCAAAGGAATTGTGGTATTTGGTTGATCACCTTCATTCACATGCACTGCAGGTGGAGGGTCTTTTTACATATCCAGGTCTTCAAAAGGAAATTATTGAAATTAGGTAAGTGAAGTGTTTATTTTATTCTGTTGCTTAACATTCAGTATGTGTTTATTAGTGTAAGCACAAATATTAAACATGCGCCTCAGTGGCATGGTCGGCTTAGTCTTGTCCTGCCACCTCAGTGGCCGCATGGTCAGTTCTCGGGCATTCCATTGAGGCGTCAGAGATGTGTATTTCTGGTGATAGAAGTTCACTCTTGACGTGGTTCGGAAGTCACATAAAGCTATTGGTCCTGCTGCTGAAAAACCACTGGTTTCATGCATTGTAAAAACACCAAACAAACAGACAAACAGATATTAAATATGGATATAACCTGTCGCCTTTACCAGATTTAAGGTCTTTTTGAACTGGCCTTATTTGTTAAAAGAATCTCTTGTTATATTCCTCCCAATTCCCTAATGAAAAATATGTATATGAGAGAGAAGAGAGAGACGTGTGTGTGTGTGTGTGTATCACTTGTTACTTACACCTGGGAAGAAGCAGCTATACACCTGGGAAGAAGAAACTAGGCAGTTGTCTTCATAGCATAGACATGAGGGGATATTTCTTAGCCCCATGCAATCCTCCAGGTTTTACCTCAAAATAATAGTAATTATTCCAGTCACATTGCCATGAACTTTTGATAGTGTTCTATTGAAGTACTTTATTTTTTTTATTGTATATAGGTTAAGAATTAAACTTTGACGATAGTAGTTTACACAATTAAGGGATTGTCTCAATTTTTAAAAATTCTGCATGACAATGATATTCAGCTTTTGAGGCAATCCGTTTGCATTCAGGGCCATCAGAATTTCATCTCTTATATGCAAGTGTTTGCCATCAATGCTCCTGTTGTAATACAGAAGGCATTACCAGTAACAGTAAAATATACAATACAGTCACTACCTTACTTAAAAACATTGAGGTTATGAGCTGTTGGGGTGAGATGTTAAAATTGTGCTTGGAGCGCTCTCCTTTTTTTCCACCTGTAAGCTCAGATTTTGTGTGCCTATTCTGCTAGTAGGAATTTTTGCAAATAACAGAAGAACACGAGAAAAAAGAACAACCTGTTGCTTCAACCTCTTCCCTGATTGTCCAGAGTTTTGTTCATGAAACTTACCCACCAGATATATATATAGCTGTATTTCTCCGAAGTCCGACAGAATTTCAAAACTCCCGGCTCACGCAGTGGTCGGCCAGGTGGTTAGTACCCATTCCCGCCGCATCGGGAGGCGGGTGTCAGGAACCATTCCCATTTTCTATTCAGATTTTTTCTTGTCGCCAGGCCGGTGTTGATAACAACAGTTTTCAAACACCTCCGTCTAGGATTTTCGAAATTCTCTGTTACTTGAGTATCCTGTTTGTTTTTTGGTTATCGAACGTGGAGTTGTGACTAGGCTTACGCTGATAGTGGATTGGATTTGAATTTGGTTTGGTTTTTTTCCTTTCTTTAACTAAGATGTTCTGGGACTAGTTTATCTAGCACCAGAGTGTGTTGTATGGAAGGTTGTAAGGTGAGGCTACCGAAAGGTTCGGTAGACCCCACACACATATTGTAATAATTGTAGAGAACATACGTGTTTATAAATGACCGTTGTAAGGAGTGGTGAATGTCTGTCTGATTCGGGTTGGAAGGCTTATGAATCCTCTGTTCGCACTTGCGAATTTTCAAAACTCGCGGCAACGCTAGCATCACTGGTTAATTCAGGTTTATCGACCACCCCGCTCCCGTGGCGCTGGTGCTCGGAATCATTTTTCGTCAGATTTTTTCGCCACTGAACGGCAACAGTCGGGTTGGTTCCCTGCTAGAATTCGAATTCGTTAGCGACTTTCGCTGTACTTGGATGGTTTATTGGGTATCGTATTGGAAAGTTGGATTGGCATCGCGATTGGAAGTTATTTATAATGTCTGATTCTGGTATAGTATTTCGAGTGTGTATGAAGAAGGGTGCAAGGTGAGACTGCCGAAGCTTCGGTAGACTCCCTCACACAGTATGTAAGAAGTGTAGAGAGGTTTGTGTACTTGGGATAATAGATGTAATGAGTGTGAAAGTTTAAATGAGAAGGAGTGGAAGACTTTCACCAAATATGTTGAGAGACTTGAAAAGGATAGAGTAA
>NC_061095.1:12814660-12816394 GCF_015104395.2 Macrobrachium nipponense | reverse complement strand
GGTGTTTCTATTTCTTCCTTTTATCTCTCTCGCTCTCAGCAAAAGAATTGATAGACAGACAAACAATAATTGCACAGTCCTCTCTTTCTCTCTCTGGAGAAATATATGTATTTATGGGAGGGGGAAAAAGTTGCCTACAGACATTCATTTCAATCTATTGAAACCGTAAGGAGTTATTTCTCTCTCTCTCTTCTCTCTCTGTATTTTAATGAAAATATACAGTAATTTGTGAATAACACAGTGTTGCACATGAAAAAAGTAAAATTAGTGATAATTTTAGAGATACGGCCCTAAGAAAAATTGCAAATTAGTAGTGAAAATTTTCCCTGTGGACATGTTTTCAAGAACGTCATTCCGGCTTACGACGATTTTCGGGTTACGACGCGTCATATGAACTGAACCCCCGTCGTAACCCGGGGACCGCCTGTATTATATATATATATATATATATATATATATATATATATATATATATATATATATAGATATATTATATATATATATACAAAATTAATCCGTTCCGAGGCGCCTTTCGTATCATGAGGTTTTCGTATCTTGGACCACATTTTACATGTAAAATGGCTAATCCGTTCCAAGCCCTCCAAAAGCACCCCAGTAAATTTCATAATAAATAAAAAGCTAAATTGACCTATAAACAATGAAATACTACAACAATTTGGACCTAAATTAATAACGTACTGCTAATTACCTGTAAATAAAGTGTATTAGTGTACATGGTATACAAGAAATACTGTACGATGTAGTAAAATGTGGAAGCTTACCTTTCGAGTGAGGCTATCTCTGAAAGTGGTGATAGAGGAGGAGGTATAAACGGCAGAAACGTACATACGTACGTACATTAACTTTACAAAACATAAAAAATGTAAGAAAAACTAAACTAGAATTTACGAAACACATTAACAAAACTGTAACACTTAACTTTACAAAGAACTAAAATTAGAATTTTTTTTTTTTTTTTTTTTTTTTTTTTTTTTTTTTTTTTTTTTTTTACTTTTTAATACTTTACGTAGGTTTTTTTTTTATACAAAATTTCAACTTCATCACCACTTTCAACTTTCTGTTTTTTAGTATCACTTGGTTCTTCCTTTTTACTTAATCCTGCTAATACTAAAGGCCTCTTTAAAAAAATAACTATCCAAGGAAGATGCTTTCTGCCTACTTTTCACAATGTTCCTGAAACGACTCAGGCAAAAACGTCATCGAACTGGCGCAAGCATACGACCTGGTGTGAGCCTTTTTTGGGGTGTCTTTTTTTTTCTACAAACGATTGCACTTTATGAAAATCAGCTAGAAAACAATCCTTAATTTCTGCCGTTGTCATAGGGGTTGTCCTCCTCCTCCTTGCCGCTGCTAGAGAACTCCTCTTGAACGACGTTATGTTGCATGGCCTCCAACTCCTTCAGGTCATCCGTCGTAAGTTCCTCTTGGTGCTCCTCGAGAAGGTCGTTGATGTTGTCCTCGTTGACGACCAGCCCCATGAACTTGCTGAGTGCAATGATCTCGTCAAGATCTGGTTGCACAACAGTTTCAGGATCGTCAACTGTTTCTGAATCTGCAGCACCAGCTTCGCCCACGTCGAATCCCTCGAAATCTCGGGCGGATACGGCATCAGGCCAAAGTTTCCTCCATGAGGAATTCAAGGTTCGCCTCAAAAACCTCCTGACAAGCTTGGTTGATGAGTCAGATGCATATGACAATGTCGAAATGCTCCTT
>NC_061095.1:12694660-12807160 GCF_015104395.2 Macrobrachium nipponense | reverse complement strand
TGAGTTTGACGGTGATTTGTAAGGTTGGAATCAGAATCAACGTATACCTCACGTGTTGGCTGAGTTGGTAATGTAACTGAAGTCCTGATTTCTCAAACTCTGTATGTAGGTCAAATCCACGGGAAGATGAACTTATCAACTAAAAAATTCCCCTTCGGTTAACATATGTGAAAATATATTAATTCCAAAGTTGAGTGAATTGTTGTTGCTCCCTTTTGAAAGCCCTTCACTTCTGTGGAGAACTCTGCTTTATGCTCCACCATTAAATCAACATCAGGTTATTTCTTGTCACTAGAGTCAACCACTTTATTCCCCTACTCAACAAAAATCTGCATGGTTACCTGAACTTTATGATTATCTTTCCACACTACACATAAATTACTTTTTAGAACATTATTTTTATTAAAAAAAACTCGGGTTTTCTGAATGGTAGATGAGGTAAAAGCTTTAGTTTTAAACCCCCACTTTTGCATTCCTGCAGAATGAAATATTAAGTCTGTCCTTTGGTGGCTTATGTCTTGGTAATGACCTCTCAGTAATACAGGTCCAGTCTGGATTTGTTTCCTGAACAAGTATCTCATTACAATTGAAGACTTTTTTTTTTTTTTTTGGGGGGAGGGAAAAACCCTGAGCCTCTACATAGTACTTTCACTTTGTAACATAGGGCATGGCAGCATCCTTGTTATAACTGGGAGCCTCTCCATGCTTTATCATGCTATGCATGCCACTTCTCTTGAATTTCTGAAACCAACCATGACTCATTCCATAGGTATTTGAGTCCAGCATGTTTATTGTCTTGCCTTTTTATAAATGATGGTCTCAGAAAAGCTTTCACCGATTGACTCTTTTCCAATTATCAAAATGAGCAGCAATTTCTCAACCTCTTCACTTGTCTGGACCTTTTTTTCTATCTTTCACACCCTTAGCAACATGATAGCATTCACTCACTTAGCAACATTAGTTATTTTGATGGCTCTCTATTTTATAATGCTGAAGAAAATATTACTTAATGCTTGGGAGTATTCGAATATTATAGGGAATATTTTATTTTCCAAAGTAAAAAGAAAATTGGATTAGAATTTGAATTGTGAATTAATGGTGGGACATGAACAGAATCAATATATTTGTTAAAATTCTAAAAGCAAGGAAGTTTTAATTTTGTTACTCTTCTCTACTTGTAAAGGCCAATATTAAATAAATTAGGCTTTTTAAAGGGGTAGGTTGATGATAATGAATATATGAGAACTTTGACTTTGGACTTTATGCATGGAAGACATCTTCACAAAAAGAAAGATCAAAAGAGGTAATCCTAACAAGGCTCCGTACAGGACACAAGATTCTCGCATGGTCACTTGATGTCAACACCACATGCTGACTCAGTAAAGTGTAATAGATGTCAAACACCCATGACAGTGCGGCATTTACTTGTTGAAAGCTCAAATGCCCAAATTTATTTTTTTTCCTTCTCAGGATAAATTTTTTTTCCTTCTTCTCAGGATTAATCCCTGAGAACTAGCCCGAGAAGAGTCTACTTAAGACTCAAAGGTCTGGAAAAACTAAGCCCTAATAATAATAATAATAATAATATTAATAATAATAATAATCAAATATAAATAATAATAATAATTAATTAAATTAACATTAAATAATAATTAATAATAATAATTAATAATTTAATTAATAATAAATAATAGAATTAATAATAATTAATAATAATAATAAATAATAATAATTAATAATAATATAATAATAATAATAATAATAATTAATAATTTAATATAATTAATTAATAAAATTAATTAATAATTAATTAAATCAATTTAATAATAATTAATTAATATAATATAATTGAACTAATTAATAATTATAATATAAATTATAATTAATAAATTAATAATTAATAATTAAGTAATAATAATTTAATATAATATTAATAATAATAATTAATAATATATTAATAATTTAATAAAAATAATAATAATAATTATAAGAATAAATTAAATTAATTAATCAATAATTGCCTATAATTTCAAACATCACAAAAAGGCAAAAGTAAGAGAACTGAAGGGATAAAAACTACCAGATGGAGCAACATCAAACACATAGATGAGACAGGATACAAATACCTGGGAATAATGGAAGGAGGAGATATAAAACACCAGAGATGAAGGACACGATCAGGAAAAAGAATATATGCCAGAGACTGAAGGCGATACTCAAGTCAAAAAACTCAACGCCGAAATATGGTAAAAGCCATAAAACACATGGGCAGTGCCAGTAATCAGATACAGCGCAGGAATAGTGGAATGGACGAAGGCAGAACTCCGCAGCATAGATCAGAAAACCAGGAAACATATGACAATACACAAAGCACTACACCCAAGAGCAAATACGGACAGACTATACATAACACGAAAGGAAGGAGGGAGAGGACTACTAAGTATAGAGGACTGCGTCAACATCGAAAACAGAGCACTGGGGCAATATCTGAAAACCAGTGAAGACGAGTGGCTAAAGAGTGCATGGGAAGAAGGACTAATAAAAGCAGACGAAGACCCAGAAATATACAGAGACAGGAGAAAGACAGAAAGAACAGAGGACTGGCACAACAAACCAATGCACGGACAATACATGAGACAGACTAAAGAACTAGGCCAAGCGATCGACACATGGCAAATGGCTACAGAGGGGAGAGCTAAAGAAGGAAACTGAAGGAATGATAACAGCGGCACAAGATCAGGCCCTAAGAACCAGATATGTTCAAAGTACGATAGACGGAAATAACATCTCTCCCATATGTAGGAAGTGCAATACGAAAAGTGAAACCATAAACCACATAGTAAGTGAATGGCCCGGCACTTGCACAGAACCAGTACAAAAAGAGGCATGATTCAGTAGCAAAGCCCTCCACTGGAGCCTGTGCAAGAAACATCAGCTACCTTGCAGTAATAAGTGGTACGAGCACCAACCTGAAGGAGTGATAGAAAACGATCAGGCAAAGATCCTCTGGGACTATGGTATCAGAACGGATAGGGTGATACGTGCAAACGAGACCAGACGTGACGTTGATTGACAAGGTCAAGAAGAAAGTATCACTCATTGATGTCGCAATACCATGGGACACCAGAGTTGAAGAGAAAGAGAGGGAAAATTGGATAAGTATCAAGATCTGAAAATAGAAATAAGAAGGATATGGGATATGCCAGTGGAAATCGTACCCATAATCATAGGAGCGCTAGGCACGATCCCAAGATCCCTGAAAAGGAATCTAGAAAAAACTAGAGGCTGAAGTAGCTCCAGGACTCATGCAGAAGAGTGTGATCCTAGAAACGGCACACATAGTAAGAAGAGTGATGGACTCCTAAGGAGGCAGGATGCAACCCGGGAAACCCACACTATAAATACCACCCAGTCGAATTGGAGGACTGTGATAGAGCAAAAAAAAAAAAAAAAAAAAAAAAAAAAAAAAAAATAAATAAATAAATAAATAAATAATAATAATAATAATAAATAATATAATAATAATAATAATGGACTAAGTAGTTTCTTGAGGCCTTTGTGAGCTCACCTTCACCATCCTATCTCTACTACTATTTGCAAGGAGAGAACTCGAGTAATAATTCTTGCCACCCATTTATCCTCTATTGCTCATACTTGTAATCAAAAGTGTTGCTACTGGAGCATCCTGTAATGTGTCATTGTCCCCAAAACAATCATTTTTACATGCTGTATTTTTATCTACTTTGTCACATTCTTATCTTAGCCAGTTCTATTCCATTTTGTATAATCAATTTTGATTTTCAGAATATTTCCAGCCGAGATGAAATTGCCAAGGCCACATCAGATTTTTTGAGTTTTGCTTATCTTCAATTCTTCTTTTCACCACAGCTTGGTAAATCACTTTCTTTCCTGTTTTGATATATTGGATACATCTGATTTAGCTTTCCATGTTTTGAGGTTAATGAAAAATTAGGTTAAAATAAAGGAAAAGGCCATCCTCCTCTAATTTATCCTCTTTTTGATGTCAAGTGGCTTTACTGTCTCTCCAATTTGTTGGCTACCATTACATGTAACAGAGGGTGAGCTGTTCATTTCAAGGACCCTTAGAGACACTTCATTATACATTTTCTTGTTATGAGCCTGAAATCTTTTAATTCCTCACGTTTGTCATTCCTTTTTCCATCTTATCAAATTTTGGAGTTCAGCCCACTAGTTTCTCCTGGTTTATGGTGGGGAGAAAGGGAGCAGCAGGTTTAATAATGCTTATTATGCTGTTGTGGCAGGAGGTTATCATCACAACTTTCAGTTGCTTTATGTAGGATAGTCACTACCGTATGTTCTTGAAATTTGGGTGGAGTATAACCTCTGGATCTAGATTATCCAGTACTGAATTGGCACTTTCATGGTTTGGGTGTGTACTCAAGCTTGCTTTATTCTTCTTGGCTAATTTTTATCTTTAATATTTAATACTTTGATCAGAATTTCTTTAAGCAGCTAATAACTTAGTACTTTTACATAAACATTTGCTTGTACTACCTACTTTTCTTAACATTATTGAAATGTGCATTCTGGTAAGCTTGCTAGCCAGTTTTGTTGCCTTTTGGGTTATTAGATTTGTGCAATATAAACAATAATAATCAAATACAAGTGTTTGGAATGTCCAAGTGTAGTTATAAATTTGTTGTGCGCGCTACATGTCCTTGAGTTCTCAGGTGACCATTCTTTTTCCAGTGGTAACTTTGCTTTTTCTTACAAATGATGAAATGGCAACTTTTTTTTTTTTGTAGGCATATGAATTTATATTCAAAATTTGCATATTTAAAATTGTTCTTTGTAGGTATATGCAGAATCATTGGTTTCCATCTTTTAAAGTTTTTCAAGAATGTGATTGTCACGTGTTTGACAACGGTTTTTAAAGCTGTGAAGCTTGAATTAGCGTATGAATTTATACTATGCTGTATTTCCAATTTTGCGGAAGTTTTTTTTTGCCACAATAGTGAATCCAAGTTCCCAAAGGTATAGTGTTCATTTTGCCAAATTACTGTTTTGTCTCTAGCTCTATCTTTTCAGACTAGAGTTGTGTAGTTTTATCATCATTGTGGAAGTCACGACTTATGTGTAAATAGCAGATGATGGCACTTTCTTGCTCTTGGTAAGAGTTATATTGGCTCCCTATGTGCGTAATGTTAAAGCCAAGTTTTATATCATATAGTTGGTCATCAACATCTGACTGTGATTAAAGATGGGAATTCTCTGAAGGAAAAAATAACCTTGTTAAGATTTTTATTATTATTCTACATATGGCATCATTTAGCATTAAAATTATTTCAAGATGACAGATAAACTATACAGCACAATGGTACCATCCATTATGGAGGAACACAAAACAACCAAGTTTAAGAACATACGCCAGAAGTCTGACATGGTAGAAAATACCTTACGTAATAACATACATAGATTTCGGCCAAAAAAAATAACAATTCTTTCCTTTGTACAAGAAAGATGTCTGAGCAACGCCATACTTTAGAAAACACATAGAAGGGCATGGAGTAATATGGGGGTACATGAACAATTTGAGCCTTAAAAGGTCGTTTGCGATTTTCAATTGCTAGTTGCTACATTTTACTCTAAGCCCTTTCTGTCTTTATTGAGAATGAGTCAAGCATAGAATATAAACCAAAACAGTACTGTCACCATGACCCTCCAATAACAGAAGGGCCAACTCTTTATAAAAAAAAAAAAAAAATGGGGGAGGGGGAGTCCTGAATATAGCTATTATTGTTATAACTTACAATCTTGTAAAGCCATAATCCAAGGCTCAGATTTACTTCCATCACATATACATTCATGGCAACACATTATTTCAAAATAAGTACATACATACATCACAATGTCACTTGTATACAATGAGAAAATCATTGTTAAAGTTCAAAAGTATAGAGTTCGTAGGGATCCCAGTAAAGTTCTTATAAAGAAACTTCACTAGCCCATACCAAAAAAGTAAAAAATTGGAAAGTATTCAGTAGGAGCTTAACATCACTGCCAGTTGCAGGTAACTATACAACAGAAAACCCTGTGTATTTGAATACTAATAACCTCTAGGAGAAACTAGAAAAGTAAGCAAGACTAGTGAAAGTAAATACTGATAAAAGTGTTATGAAAGGAAGTCAGTCACATAATGTAAAGTGATATGATGAGGGGAGTTGATCACATAAGCAAATTTATACAGAGTTGCTGAAGCAGCTTATAAATATGGTGAGCTATGAAGCCCTTGATTGTACTTGGGGAAGATTCAGACATTTTTTGAGAGATCATGGGCTATTCACAATATAAGAAAATTACAAAACAATATTAGTCAAAAGTTAAATAAAAAAAGGAACGAATTCACATTCTTGTCATGCCTGACACCTCCAAACTCCTGTCTGAGAGACGCTCTGTTCTATCACCTATATAAGATTATAACACTAAACTACTCCCAGCCAAGAGGGTTAGGTGAGAGAGTCCCATCCAGAAAAAGATACAAGTCTGTAAGTTCTTTCTACACTGTACAAATATGGGTTGACTAGGGATACTGACATAAATATTACATCTTGGAAGGTTTGCTACACCACTCCCACAACACATCAGTTTATCCCAAAGGCATCCCAAATAACCTAGTTTATAAATCACATCGCCAAGAGATTGCACTTGGTACACTATTTGGCAGATATGTATTGGATGTGAATATCCATGTAAGAGATATTTCACCATGACACTAAAGTACAAAGTTTGGCTAAATGCTAGATACAAAACAAAGTACTGTATTCAGCAGAAAATACTGTCAATTGGTACACCATCACAATGCTTCTTTTTTTTTTTTGTCCAATCTGGGATTTGTTAGTGGCACATCTTTTCAATAAAACAAATTTGAACACGCGCTTTGTATCCAATATTTAAAAATTTAGTTAAAACTGTTGGCATTATTTTCACGTCCACCAATTTTCTCTTATGTACAAATAACTGCATTTTGTTCACAGTACATATTACTAGCCTTTTGTTGTCAATTATGAAAAAGTATAAAAATTATATAAAACAAAATTGATAAAAGAAATCTAGGACAAAAATGCCTTAATTTTTAAATAAAAAACAAATATATTCATATATATATAAAAATCTCTTTTCTTTCAACTTAGAATTCAAAAGATATGGCAATATGGGATTTGTACAAACCTTAGCAAACTACACTTGCATCGTGTATTAAACCTCAAAGAGGTGATTTTTGCGTAATGTTTCCCAGTATTTTTTTCAACAGCATATTTCTCTCCACAAAGCTGAGTATTACATTATGCACTATCTCTTGTGTTATTGCACTTCACTGTTTATAGAGGCACACAGCTTATCATAAGACAGCTATGTTAAGTCTTTATAACACTTATGGAATAATATGTACAAACAATGTCAGGCCAATCCTGCAATGTCACTAATCATGGTTCCAAACCACTTTCAGTGACTTGAGAGGGAGCAGTTCATTAACTTGTGGATCATGAGGCAGTACTGAAGATCTTATCAATGTGAATATGATGTCACATGATTGTCTTCTTTTCATGAGCTGTACCAAAGTTAAGAAATGTCTCGTATGGTCCGACTGTTGGTGGGTGGCTGCCAGAAAAAGTATTGGAAGAGGGAATGTATAATAAATGACCATAACGTTATTTCTTCTCCATTTCTTGTTTCTTGAGATCTATGGAAGGTGTGACAGTGAGGTGGGAGTTGGAGGAGGGAAAGGACTTTTCAAGATGCTTTAGAGATTCTGTTAAGAAATTCTGAAAAACACAAGAAATACATTAGAGCTGTCATCAGTTGCAATTTAAAATAACTCATTATCAAGCAATTTTTTTAATGAAACAAATTAAAACCTAGCTTGGAAATATGTTGACTGGTTATCATAAATCTCATCAAAATATCACATACAAACCATCACCTTTTTTGTAGGCACATTTCCCAGCATGAGCTAGAAACTTATTTAAACTTGGTAACAGGATGGTAAACTCAAAGGCTTAAAGATGTTTACTGGTTCCTTTGAAGGGGGATTACTCCATATTTCATACTGCCAATCTATTTGGATCCTCCATTCAAACTACCCTTACTCATTCATCTTTCTATGTAAGATAGGTGAGCAGCCCATGCTCTCTGACAGTGCTGCCCCAGGTGTACATGCCGAGTTCTTACCAAGTGAGACTGCATGATTCACAACTTCCTACCCCTGTGGTAGCTTAGCTGCAGTACTGATAGACACTGTCCCTCGGTGTTTTGCTGCTGTTTTATACTCAATGCTGTTGAGCACTGAGCTTTCGCTTAGTCTTATTCTGCCTCTGCTCCTCCCACGGAAAGATGAGCGAGTCAGAAGCCCTCTCACAGGTATTTCCATCAGACTTCACTTGAGTGCCTCACTGTATGTAAACAATGACATTTGCTCAGCTGTAGTAGATATGGCTTACATGGGCTCTCGAGAGTGCTTGTGAAGCTGCACTAATTTCCCATTTACAATACTGGCAAGGTTGACAGAAAAGAGCTTGTGTAAGATCAGCCAAAACTGAATCAGTAGAGTTAAGAACAAATGCACACACACAAGGAGTCTTAGAATAACCACTTATACCTGGAGTTTCTGTGATCTTGTGCATGCAGCTCACCAGGACAGCCAGAGGTATCATAATATGGTGAGCTTCATGCATGAACCCTCTGTTTGGACACACATGATCTATGGACTGCATTAACTGGGGATTCTGGACAAACCATGCACCAACTGAGGGTCAGCATACAAATCACAATATCCTAGGGTATTGTACAGCAGCCTCCTCTCTGTGCAAGCACAGACTGAATAAGAGGGTAGCACCGACTCTACACATAAGAAAAAGAATCCCAGGCAGTTCTCAGCTAATCTTGAAGAGGGTTGAAGACTAAGGGTGGTCACATTAAATTGGGCATGATTTTACTGCAAGAGGAGTGAGAAGACTTCCTTAAACTCTTGCTCTGGGGAGAAGAGAAGGCAGCAGATGATTGAGAAAAAAGTAGAGGTGTGATTGGGCCTCTTCACCTTCCTCCATCCACAAGTCTCGTTCTTCTCCCCAACAACTGGAGAACTAGCTGAGGCGGGAACTACACCAGACAAAGGTGTACAACCTGTTTGGAACCACAGGTCTCACACATGTAACTTAGCATGAACAGGAACAGCAGAAGCAGCAACAGGACCATGGCAAAGAATGTAAGGCTTCCTAAAATACTGAAAAATGGCCACATCTGCTGCCACTCACACTAAACAAAGCTCGAGTCCCTGGAGCACATGACAAAGAGGGAGAATAGGCAGTGGTGAAGTACAGTAAGCTGAGGAGAGCTTGACCTTAACACAGTGTTCCTGGGCCAGCACGTTCAGGTGTGAGCTGGTCACCTACCCTGATGGGCATATACCCGAGAGAGAGAGAGAGAGAGAGAGAGAGAATATTCAACATTTGTCACAACAGCAAGATGTTTTAACGTGACAGTGACCAAAGAAAAGGATCTTGCCTTCCTTGTTACCAAGTTTACTTGCGCATGCTGAGGAATCCCCCTACATAAAAGTCAAAGGTCTGTATCCATCTCCATATGAATTATTTTTACCTGTTCCCTCTTTACAATAATTGAATAATTAACCTTTTATAACTTATGATAATTTTTAAGGGCATTTCTCACTCTGCCTCATAATAGTAACTAAATTTAACTTACGAGTTCAAATGATCAATCTAATGGTTTTTATTAGTGCAATGAACCTACTTGACAGCACAAATTTATTTTTTACACTGACAAGTGTGTTAAAGAGGTCTATGATTTAATATGATTGCCAAGTTACTATGCTTACTTGAATTGCTGTGAGTGCAGCAACTATTGCCGGAGAACCAAAGCCATGTGTAATGAGGGAAAAGTGTGTGAGATGTCGCTGGATGGATGGCTCGAGAATAATCTGTGGTCGGGTGTTACATAATGGTGACCGATCCTGATTCAATAAGTCCATGAGTTCTTTGGTGATTTGCCTGGAAAAGTTTATTTCAAGATTTAGTTTTAACATCCTCAACAACCACCTCAAATAACAAACCTAGTGGTGTATTTATGAAAACTCTCTATAAGCTCAAAAATAGCCAAGATTTCCAAGTTATTAAACAACATCAGAACTCACTTTGTTGCAAGAATGAGGTCCTTTCGCCTATATTGTTCTGCTGGGTCAGAATGTTGTCGACAAAGGTATTCTGCAATTTGGCGTGCTGGGAACTCTGTTTCGCAAACGTATCCAAAGTCTCGTGCCAGATGTATGGCCTCACCTGTGAAAAAACATTGTTCTTTAATAAATACAGTATTAAATAACTTGAACTGTAACATTTTGCCTACTTTCTTCTGCCATGTCTTTTATATAGTAAAGAACACTAAACTCATATTTGAAATCGTATATATGAAATATAGTATACTAGCACATGAAGAAAAGCTTTGATACTATTAATATCACATATACAAGCAAAACTCTGCAACACATTTTAATTATTACATATTATATACAATAGCAAAATCACGAGGTTCATAATCAAAGAAGTCACTAACTATAAAGGAAACTTCATCCATCAGAAAAACTATTTTGATTGCAGTGAGATCCATGTTAGTGACTGGTGGCCAATGACATGGGTGAACCCATTATTTCATGATTTGAAGGGAAATTTCAGTATTAACGGGGAAAAACCAGAGTTGCCATTTGGAGTTACTGTCTTAGATGAACAGGATTCCCATTATCAAAATAAAAATTACTTTTTGATCCCTTCCTGCAGTTAACTACTACTACTAAAAAAAAAAAAAAAAATGCAGCACCTAGCTGGAGTGATACAATATGTAATTTCTGTGGCTAGTTTTTCAAATCAACTAAACTACATATATATGCAAATGGGTCCCTTCTCCTTTCAGGATTAGTACCATATTAAAAGGCTTAGCAAAATAGTTTCTGTATAGCAATAACATCATAAATCATTTAAAATTTATGTTGTGTCTAATCGGAATAAATGTCAGCCATCAGGTAGGTCGGAGCTCTCAGTCCTAATTGAGTTTCAAGTACACAGCCTTACTGACCATATTTTACTGTAAATTTCTGTTTCAGCGCTGAATGACCTCATAGGCCCCAGCGCTTGGCCTAAATTCTATATTTTATTCTATTCTTACAGTGATTGACAGTATAAGAAAGCAAGTCATAAGTATGTAGCATTCTAACTCCATATCACATAAAATTACGACTTCAAATTTAGCCAGATGGCTTGACTCAATTTGAAATAAATATTTCTACCTAAATATTCATCTACTCGTAGTCTAGCTACGTAAATGCTTTTGATTGTAAGCTATTAGGCATGGTGAATTCTGCCAAGAGAGGTGTCTCGGTGTGGGACTTAGGGGAGCGTGGGGGGGGGGGGGGGGGGGGGGTGTTAGGAGATGGGCAGGGGGTGTTGCTCCGAGCCCAACAGGTGGTAAGCGTCCACTACCACATCAACACCAGTACTGGTACTACTGACCCTTGCACAACAAACCCAACTCACACTTCACTGGGCTCGCTTTTACTATTTGCAATATCACCAGTTGAAACAAAACTTCTTCACACAGTAGGCTGAGCAGAGAGAGAATATTCCAAAGGTTTTCTATTATGTTGGTACTAGTACCTTATTCTACCCAAAGTCAAAATACTCTATAATCACCGTTCGAAGGTGAGCAACATGAGGACAATACTACTAAAATTTCAAACTGGAAACGTAACAGAAGACGTACTTGTGGCTACACTATACATACAGACATCGATGCAATTATATATATATAATATATATATATATATATATATATATATATATATATATATATATATATATATATATATATATATATATATATATAATATATATATATATATATATAATAGAACTTTAAGTTTCCCTTTCGTTCCCTCCAACTGAAAAATGAAAATAACTAGTCAACTGACACTCGCCCACAATTTCATTACTTCAACCGAAGAGTACATTTTATGGAAAGAGATTAATTCCGGGCACCAGTTCTGTTTTGTCGAGCTCGGGAGTGTCACACGACTCCAGCGCTAGGTAAGCCGCCAGCAATATCTAGTGTACGGATATTAAACGTTCAAGTAGGCGCCCGACTCCCATACAAGTTTTATATACTCTGTCGTTGGTACATTCATTTGAACGGTTACGCTTTCACACTTCCGAAGAACTAATATCTTCAGACATGTAGAAGTGAGTCAACGAAATCTTAACTGATAATGAATGACAATTTTAAGAAGCGTTACAACTAAAATGATTAAAGGCATACAGTTATTTTACATCGCAAAAAACAGCCAAAGGTTTCGCACAATTTCACTAAAAATATGGCGGTAACAAATGTTTATGATAAATGCAAATAGTATTACGAAATACTGATTACAAATTACGATTCCTGACACGTTACGACTCTTCGACTATGAAACGCGCACGCGCGCAAAATAACCCCGAGGGCCACTTGTTCGGATATAACAGTATCAGTATTAATGCAATAATCTCTCTTTACGGCATCTCATATCCTCTTGTAAAGGATACTTATCAGTACTTGATACTTTAACCCGGCCCCTTTCGCTCGCTCTCTCTCTCTCTCTCTCTCCCCAACTTTATATCCATCTCGGATTACAAAGTTATTACTACTACATCCATTCGGTTAATAACTGCTATGGCTCCCTTATCTGTCGAAAAGAGATTTAAATGAGGGATGTGTTGAATTTTTGTATTTAACCGTTGGTTAATTTTAAGACAAAAGCACACAAATAAATGACTAAAGATTGAATTTCCGAAAATTTCTTCCAATCATAAAAACATAAAAATGCAGCCTTACAAATTGACTACTTGAAGATCGCAAATACGTCGCTATCAGTCTCATTGAGGCATCTAACCACTTCAAAAAATAACTTGATCCGCGTCAAGCGGAACATTATCAATCCGAACTTAAAATGGAAGCACTGGCGAAAATGCTCCACTGAGTATGCATGATTACGCTGCTCGATTGTCTGATGTTTACTGCAACATCTCGCTGTGACTAGGAATAGATGAATACATTTAACAGAAAATTCCACTCAAAGTATTTGACATTGGAGTTTACCGACCGCCGCAAGGGGAGGCGGGTTGCCTTGGAATCTCCAAAACAGATACTTTCATAAAATTCAACTGTAGTTGACTGTGTAAACTACGAAAAGCCATACTGTACTGACTGTCAACAAGGTCTCGACTCCTAATAAGCGTAACAAGAAGTTGACAAGTAGCATCATGCTTACTGGAAGTTCGGATATAGCAGAGGTCACAGAAATGAATTTAAAAAATAGGGTTATCAGGCGTTTTCGAATCATTTCGGCACATTTCGACATAGAATACGGATAAAAAGAGTAAACAAATTACAACCAAGACACTTAGAGTCAAGGAAACAACTTGTAAAAAATAATAAAAAGGTAGTACACAACAAATCGACCAATGATCACCAAGAACAAACTGAAAAGTGTAACCACCAATGCAGTTTTAAAACAAAATAACAACTTGTATTGCTTTAGTATGTATACTGTAGTATATATATAGATATATATCATATAATATATATATAGATATATATATAATATACTAGATATATATATAAGCAGAATCAACGACAATACTCTTTTTAGTGTAAAGGAAACCCGGCCACAACCCAATGAATTCCAAGATTGCAGTAATTTATATGAAAAATAATGCAATGACATTTTTTCTGTCTCCATACAACGCTTTTGCAGTTTCTCCCGATTGTCCGATAGAGAAGGAGACAATCCTTGCAGGAAATCTTAGAAACTTTAGCAAGATTATCATCATTAATGCATCTTTGTGCATTTGAAAATATAACACCGTGGTAAAAGCAAGCAATTTTGACAGTTAAAATATGTTCCTTTGCAGAAACCGAATACAACGTTGTCTTGCGCTTTTAGTAATGCACAAATTACTTTACGTCACCTTCTTTCAGATGTTGGATATGTTTTCATATTCTTCCTGAAGAAATTCTGGGCTGCAGAAATAGAATGCTTAACAAAAAGAAAAATGGCGTCATTCCACTATAATTTGAAAAATACATAAGTGAATTTCATGTAAACAAAATTTGATTCCTCTATTATTTGCATACGTTAAGATTTATGAAAAATACCAGATTACATTTGCAAAGGACGCATTTACATCTTAACTTTTGGAATCAAGAGGTAAGGTGCTATACAATTTTTTTTAGGCCAAAAGCCAAGCGCTGGGACCTACGGTGAGGGCATTCAGCGCTGAAAGGGAAATTGAGAGGAGAGGGTGGAAAGTAAGATGGAAGAAAGAGAATACGAACGGAGGTATAGTAAAAGGAATGAAAGGGGTTGCCGCTAGGGACCGTTGCAAAGAACCTCGGGTCCGTGCCTTTTGTAATACCTACAGTACCGCGTGAGGTGCACTGACGGCGCTAGCTCCCTACGGGATGTGTTTGTTGAAGAATATTCATGTGGGCGTGGGCGGGGTTGGAAGCTACACATTTATCAAGTAGTTGACAAAGAAATTAAGAAACAGTTAAGCAGTTTTCCTTCCAAGTCTAACTAGGAGATGTTTATCTCCGAGGCTTAAAGTGACTAATCATCACCTCTTGCTTTTTTCCCTTCATTATTTAACATACCGGTAAAAACCCTTTCATCAAGAAATGTACTTATTTTCTTATAGAATTATACCGAAAAGAGCACGTAATTATTTTACATTTCCGTGTCAACTCGTCCACTCGAGTTAAAAGTATTCATTCGAAAATGCAAAAATAACCAAATATGAATATATTGGCAACTGTAAACTATAGATATCTTACATTTGTCATTCCTGATTCAATTTACACATAAAGCACTGGCATGATTTTAAAATAAAGTGGTAAACCTCAAGATAATGTTACACATAATACAGAGAAATCTGCATCAAGACTTCAACCGTGTGTGAAAAGGGTCATTTCATGTCCGTTTTGTTGTGCGACTGCTAATGAATAAAGGCATGAACAACGGCTACTGGATTTACTCTCGCGACATGGACCTGCACGCCCTGCACGACCAAGCTCCCGGGCACGCCCTCCACAAGCATAATCTCTCGCTGTACGAACAAATAATTTTTGTACGAAACGAATTCAATCGCGGCATCGGCGCTTTCACGAGCGCTCCTCGTTGCTGAAGAACTAGCGAAGGAGAGCCATGGAGCAGAGCGTGTGTCCAACGAGGGCAACTCGCAACAACATCCTGAAACGAATGTGTAAGCAAAGATGCTGCGGTTTCAGGAACGCCCAGATCTTGTGTGTGGACCGGTCCAGGTGTGGGTCGGGCAGGGGCTCCCGGGAATGTGTAATTATTGGCCTACGCAGAGCTGTTCCTGGCACGCACAACCGCCTGCCTACCTTACCCGCACCAACCTTTCTGCCTCTACCCACTACCACCACATAACCCTGAAACATACTACAAGATGCCCACAGCTGTGTTTCAGACGAGGGGAAACCGAACATTTACTGGGAAATTGGGTTTCTTGGCGAAACAGGGCGACCAAAGACTGCTGACAAAAATACTAGGGAGCCTCCCTTGCCAGTATAAATGTATCTAGTTTACGACTTTACAAGAAATGGCTTATATTTTTGTTTCGAATAACAAAAATGCCAGTGAAATTATTTGACTCCAAAACGCCCAGTAGCACTGTAGTCAGAATTTAAGAGGACAATCTTCAATGAGGTTAATTTTCTACCGAGGAAGCCAAGAAGCAATCCGATTTAGGCTACTATGTATTGGGTTCCTGTTTTGAGACAACACCGAACAACAGAAATGAGGTTGCTTTGAAACTTCACTGGAAAATATAATCATTCTTAATCTGGATTTTCCTATAACCATACGTGACCTCATCTTCATGAAAAGGATTATGAAATGAGACCGGGATTTAAAACACAGTTCGACTAATGTTGAGAAATACCAATATTTTCATATAACTATATATATATATATATTATAATATATATATAGTGTTATAGTATAGTATATATATATATATGTATATATTATTATAATATATATAATATATATATATAATATATATATAATATGTATGTATATATATATATATATATACTATTAATATATTGTATGTATGTATGTATGTATGTATATATATATATAGATATATATATATATATATATATATGTTATGGTATGTATGTATATAATATATCTCTATATATATATATTATATATATATAGTATGTATGTATGTATGTATGTATATATATATATATAATATATATATATATATATATGTTGTATGTATGTCGGTATGTATGTATGTAGGTATGTATGTATGTATGTATGTATGTATGTATGTAGTATGATAGATATAATATATATATATATGATGTATGTATGTATTGTATGTAGTATGTATTATATATTATATCTATATATATATATATATAGAGAAGATCTATGTAATGTATGTAGGTATGTTATATATAATAGATATATATATATATATATTTACTATATCTACATACATACTACATACATACATATAGAGATATATATAATAGTATATATATATATATATATATATATAGAATATATATATGATATATATAGTAATAATTATATATATATATACATACAGAACATATATAGATATATAGTAGATATATATACTAGAGTATATAGAGATACATACATACAGAATATAGAAAGATAATATATAATATATAGATATATATTACATACATACTACATACCATATATAAATATATATATATATATTATATATATATATAATTATATATATATATTATATCATATAATATATTGAGGCAAATCTTTGGTAAGATGATAACGGCTAGTAATATATATATAATATATATAATATATAATATATATCTATATAATTATATCCTATATATTATATATATATATATATATAAACAAGAGGCACATACAGCTTTTTACCGGCACGAACCAATTTCAGTTTGATAGAAGATAACCAAGAATAAGTTCCTCTACGAAAATTATGAAAATGAAAGGGATCTGTGGCATTGAGATTATCTATGTTTTCAAGACTCGCTGTTCTATGTGGATATTTGCTATTTGTAAGATTCTGGACTTTTACTACATGACCGTAAATTTTTCTTTTTGGTCTCGGATTACTGATTGTAGCCTGTTGCTCGACGATTTGGATTAATTACAAGCAATACATTGGTGCGCAGAGGGCTAGCATATACTCGCGATATTTCTAAGGAATTGCGAAATGCTTTTCATCTCCGAAAACATGAAGCGATCCGCTCCAAATTAAAGGAGGAGACAGACGGTAATTCGTAGACTGCTTACCGTTTCACTTGTGACCCCTCTAAGCGAAATAAAGAATACCTTACCAAGATGAAGACGCCAACCTTACCTTTGGTGTCAGCGCCTCACCAGAGCCAATTCGAATACCGTCAGCGCACAGAATACAAACTACTAAAATATCAAGTCACTGAAAACACAAAAGGTGGACAGGTGAATAATTACCTTCGACCAGAGATGTTAGGAGGGTCACGTTAGCCGCCTTCCTTCTTCCCGCCGGTAAGTTGAGGCCGATCTTCTCTAATTTGTCTCTTAAGATACGTCCGCCATTCTTACTTTTGGCCCTGGAAATAAATGATCAGTGTTCATAACTTCATTGTAAATACTTTAAAGAATAGTTCTGAAATATAGTCTTCGACAAATTAATCACTACAACTAGATGATGTATTTGCATTAACAAAAAAAGAAGACTTACTAAACATATAAAGGAGAAATAAAATGCAATGCTTGATTAAATGGGGATAATCACAAGCAGAAATTGTTGACTTCATAATCTAGGCGTATGTTTGAGTGTTTGAGGAAAAAAAAAACATCGAACTAATGCTGCTTAACATTTGAAAGCCTACTACACCTCATGCTCATTTCATGCACAGGCTAATAAGCCTGTGCATGAAATGAGCATAATCATAATTCATTTTTTAATCTCCAGTACAGGGATAACGCTTCAATTTGCAAAGGTGGTTGGAAGCAAAAGCACTCGACAGATCATACCTTCTCAGAGAGTGACCTTTTCCACTGATCTGTCGGACATCAACCTCCTCCCAGAGAACTCATTCGCTTATATCCCAACATTAATGAACAAAACGATATAATATACAAATAGAAGAATTGCTTTACTAAAAAAAATCATACTTAATATAATAAACAAAATTCCAAAGTCACAAGAATTTGACAAAAACATACACTGTTGAAAACATGACCTCCCTCAAAGTCGTCAAGTCGTTGACAGACGTAATAATCATGAAAGTTATTTTGTGCCAGCATGGACTCCTTTTCTTTGAAAGTCCAATAAGAGTTATTACTACATTATAGGTGATGGTTTTATTCAGATTCTCCAATTACTCTCACATATTTATAATGTCTTTATTACACGCATACGCTGTATATACATTAATATGTGTGATTTTGAAGTCCCACTACTCCTGATTGTTTTGTCGTGGAATTCAAATACTGCGGTTGAAAGGGGTTTCCCATCATGAGGTTTATAACCTAGAGCCAAAGAGAAGAGGTGGAAATGGCGACTAGGGCCCAAAGAAGCGGGAGGGGAGCATGTTGGGGGTAGGGGGGGGGGGGGAAGAGATGAAGGGAGTTTATTATTGGGAGGCATTATAGGTTCACAGTATCTCTCGACAGGGGCTCAAGAGGAGCGATGAGACCACAGATTCCGAGACCTATTGTCTCATGGCTGCTTGTGTATGCACTGCCTTATGCCCATCTCATTTCGGGTCCTTGAATTTTCCCTCCCCTGTCTCCCAAACCTATCCCCCCCCCCCCCCCCCCCCCCCCCCCCCCCCCCACCCCCCCCCCCTTCCGTCCCGCTCCCTTTGTCTCTCTTCTAGATTAACGTGCGACGGCCACTCTGTCTTCTTTGTGACCCTTTTAAATTCACAAGAGATTAATGACTCATAATATTATGGTGGACATTTTCGAGACGATTCCAGGGATGGAGGCAGAGGCGCGCGCTTGAGAGGTCGACAGTGGAGGCTTCACCGTTTCCCTCTGTCATTATTTTAGCCTCGTAGATTCTTTCTAAGTACAAGAAATACAAATCCCTATGTGGTTCACTTTGATATACTACTAGTCGCACTAGTCAAAATGGTTTAGTACTCTATGGGAATGCAAATCATGCCAAAATCTTGTAAAAACGTTCAGTTTACAATGAAACCATCCCGAGTCTATTTCAAATTTAAACACAACCGGAACTTGGATAAAAAAAAAAAACATAAACGCGCTGTGGCTATCTTCTCAGAACACGAATATCAAAACAATCATGAAGCGTTATCAGTTTTCAACTCAAGTTAATCGTTACCTAGTGCCTGAACCATAATGGGTTAAAAGTACAGTGAATTTCTACGAGCGAAATTCAATCCAAACCTTTCTGAAACTCATTCGATTCCTATGACGTCAGAGAGAGAGAGAGAGAGAGAGAGAGAGAGGAGAGAGAGACGAGAGAGAGAGAGGAGAGAGAGAGAGAGAGAGTTATTCTATTATTTCGCTAACTCGATTAAACAAACAGGAAAATGAATACAGCACAACTTGTAACTTCGGGGCAAGTTTCACCAACAAACTTTCGAGAAGATGAAAAAATGTCAAGCGTCTACTGAAGAAGCACAGAAGGCGAGAGCCAGATAAGGGACTGAAAAAGCAAAAGGAATGAAGATTATACATATATAAAATCACACTTACATATAGAGACTGAGTAAGGGCACTGGGAAAGAAAACTGAAGTGGTAAGAGGGGGAGGGGGGAAGAAGGGGTATCATAGCGTGCAGAGAGGCGGTCTGCAAAGGTCACAGGTGTCGGCCAGAGGAGGTAATACTCCATTTCCTGTGGGAGACGCTGGAGGAGACAGAAGGGGGTGAAGAAGTGACGGGGATTTGGGGGGGAGGAGGGAGGAGGGGTAGCGGGAAAGTGCAGGATCTTTGTTGTGTGCAGCATCCTCAGTCAATTCCCAACTGTCGATCCTATATGAGAAGGCAACAAATAACGACATCCGAAAAATTAAGTTTGAAGCAAATTTCCATTAGCAGGGAAATGACAACTCGGAGAAAAAAAAAATGAAAACCGGGAAGCTGCAGTAATAACTACCAAGTACTAAGTGGCACCCCAGCCCAAGGGCACGTATGCCCATAATGCTAACTTCACGGTTATGATGATGTCCTTGCGGTGACCCCCCATCCCACACTTACTACTCATCATCCTCCCCCACCGTCTTTCCCCCCACCAGTCACCGCTGCTGCTTCTTTCACTCCCCCTTCCCCTTTCCCATCGACACCTGGCGGTAAAGAGCCGGTTGTTCTACCTCATCTCCCTTTCCGGTGCTGCCAAGAAGCTTATCAAACAATTAAAGTCGCCTCCTGGTCCTTTGTGCAACCGAGTTCTCTCTCTCTCTCTCTCTCACCTCATGCTTCTCTACAGTTGTGTGGCCACCTGCAATGATACCTACACTCCAATCACAGCGATAGTCGCGTAGACAAGAGAAACAAACAAACGAACGAAAAATAAATGAACAAAAACAGACTCTTTATATTCGTCATTGTGACAGTCCCACGGAAATCTGACCAGTATCCCCTTCATTCATAACTTATTTCTACCTTTATCGCTTCTTTCCTTCGCTATGTAGATCTAAATTCTCCCTTGGCGGATTTCTACGGGAAATAAATTCGCCAGACGTTATTTTCTTACGTACTGACATGACCCAGATGATTCGGTCCCATCTGTGATGCCCGTTAATAGAAAGGATAGAAAAAAAGATAAGCGTTCCTCTCGTCCCTCACAATGCTTCAGAAGCCATCACAGCGCCGAAAGCCTACCTGGCCGGAGACAATAGCACCTGAACCACGAGGTCCCGAAGGATGCCAGGGAAAACGAAGGAAATGCGCGGCATCATGCTTCATTTGACTGATGACAAAAGCGGCGAGGAGCAGCCAAACAATGACAAGTGACCAGGCGACGACGAATACGACAATTGTCGGCATCTCTGCTCATTCTCCTGTCACAATAGGAGTCCAGCACTTACAAAACAGTCTTGGCATGGTAAATTTATAATCAACTGTGCGTTTACCTCGCCATCCGATAGTAGGAAGTTCGACAAGAAATGCATATGTAAATGTCATTCGAGCTACAAGTTGATACAAATACTATAAAACCGATCTTGAGATGCGCTGAACTCACGCGAAGGTACAACACGACTTCTAAAGTGGTCAAAGTTTACTCTGCATTGAACATTGCCACTAAACCGCTAAAGGCACTAATGAACATTTCTCATGCCATTCATAGGACCCTAAACACTTTTTCGCTCCCATGCTGTGGTCACAGGAGTTTTGTCACAAATATAAAATTTTCCCTTTTAGTGGATTAGCACTTCAATTGAGTAACTTTAGCAGACCGCAATACCCATAGTGATTATCATCTATAATAACTATAAACAGTTGTGTCCTATATCCATTTAATAATATTTAACAAAATAACCTTCCAGTTATATCTCCATTGACTTAATCCACGCCATCAAGTGAAAAGGAAAGCCTTTCATCCGCGACTTGTTAGTAAAAGTTACGAGGGTGATGTCAAATGTGCCAGAGGTCAAAGGTGGCACCATGACCTTGGCCTTCCTGACACTTCCCTGCCACCTCCTTGAACTTGACCCCCTGGTGGCACCAACTACAAATTTCCATCGTTTTTCCGGTGACATCATACTTTCAGTTTCAAACGCTTCCTCCTTTCCTTATTCACGAGTCTCAGCTCCTCTGATTCTCTTAATTTCACTTCTCGGGTGTGACGGCGCTGCACAGGCTAGACGTTTTTCAATTGTCAATATTTACGATTACGTCTTACAATATGAAAGCACATTCATTCATATATATATATTTTTTGATTTTTCTTGCTTCTTTTTAGGGGGTAGAGGGTGACATCATGAAACTGACATTATAAAAACAAAATGTAATTTCACTGCCAATTCACACTATGTAAGGATTTCGTTTGTTTGCATGGTGTTTTTACGTTGCATGGAACCAGCGGTTATTCAGCAACGGGACCAACAGCTTGACGTGACTTCCGAACCACGTAGAGTGAACTTCTGTCACCAGAAATACACATTCCTCACACCTCAATGCAATGCCCGAGAATCGAATTCGCGGCTACCGAGGTTGCAGGCCAACACCATTTTAGGGTGCCTTGAATAGTATAAAGGCTGACATGTACACTGAAAATTACTCAAAAACGTAACTATAAAAACACCTAACAAAAACTTTGTACTTGAGAGAGAGAGAGAGAGAGATGGGGGCGTTTCATGCTGTTCCATGATCAGCAGCAGCTGTAAATTCTACTGACTTCCGTTCAACAGGTGTATAAACGATGTATGAAAACTGAATGCTTTTAACTTCCAACAAAACGTAACCGGTTGATAAAGACGTCACAATTCTTTAAAGGTTGGGAAGAACTAATTCTCCAGACTACTTTAACACAGAAAATAATCTTTGTCTAGAGTCGATGTAAATGCTTCCTAGCAAACAAAAAAGAAAAATCTAGGCAAACGTTACACATTACACCGAATCGGTTTGCTTGAGAAAAAAAAAAAAGAGAAGATCGCCAAATGAGCAGATACTTGAGAAGATAGGCTGTCTCGCTTAAGAGATAGTGAGCATCTCTTGAGAAACGAATTGCTGCGCCCGACCCAAGTCCGCTATGGCAAATGGTCCATAATAATAGTGTGAACGCAGGCCAAGCCCTCTTATGCTTATTGGACATTAATCAAAGCCCAGCAGAGGCAGTGGTCCTCTCTCTCTCTCTCTCTCTCTCTCTCTCTCTTCTCTCTGTCTCAGGTCTCTCCTCTTCTCTCTCTCCTCTCTCTCTGGAACATAGCGATTATCTCCTCTCAATTGAACTGCTCATGATTCAAGAAGCCAACGCATGCACTTTTTATTTATCGTCGGCGGGAGCTATCAAGGGCTTCCAGGCTCAAATGGCCATTCAACGCCGCCCAACCAACCCTTCCTTCCTCCCCCAGGAGCACATGACGAAGACCAAAAGGAGTAGCCAACTGAACGCCGCCGTCTCCTATCTCCCGAGTGTCTCCGAACGCACGATGGGATGTAATTGGTGGTGGCGCGTTATTAATTCTTTGCCAGCCTACCCACCGACCCTCGGCTTCCCTCCTCCTCACACCGATTCTCCGCCATCCCCTCACTCTCCAATGAAGTGGAGGATTCCTCATCATGATCTCATATATCGGGGTAAATGAATGGTTTCCTTCGCTATCGCTTTCGACAGCAAAACGAGAGAAGCGAAAAATCTTGCGAGACGAACATTTGATATCACATTTGAAAATGACACTATATTGACCGCTTGCTCTAAATACTATTATTCCAAGTGATCTGGGAAACAAATCACGCTATCATTCAGCTAGCTCTTTATGCCCCTTCACTTTCTCCGTCTATACCCATCCACACAAGAAAACACGACTGCTAGAAACGGTGGTGTCTTTCTGGCCGGCAGCAATTTAATTTGTCTTATCTACCTTCGCGTCTTCGATAATGAACATTTTATTGGGCGTAATAACGGGTGACGATATGACTAGGGAAACCTCTACTCAGTCCTCCTCAACACCCAATGTCACCGCCCGTTGTATCACGTCCTGTCTGACTGCTGTTGCTCCTCCCTCCTCTCTTTCAATAGCAGTGAGGCGATTTTTTTTGTCGCGCATAAAAAAAACCTAGCTTCTACATAGTTAGATGGTGTTAAATGTGAGTGGTTAAAACGGAAAGGCTGACGCGGAAAACGTTAGTTTTTAGATAGAGAGAAAGCGTATAATGTACATTCAAACATTTTCACTTGACCTCTTAAGGTTGCCTCAAATGACAATGACATTAAACACTGTTGGAAACCCACCTTAAACACGCCAATATGCAGGCTTTCAATGGAACTCATTCACTTCAGGTTATTACTGTTTAGCAAACAAGAGAGGTAACAGCACAGACAAAAAAAGTTCTACTTTTCTTGGATGTTTAGCCTTACACTAGCCACTTTGTTGAATAAAATAGAGAAAGAGAACCCAATTACATTCAAAACAAGGATTCCATATTAAAAACTAACTTTTAAGTCACTACCAGGCTGAGGTTATGCTCAGACATGGATTATTACTGGACGTCGAAATGTACTGCACAAAACGAAACTGAACAGATAATCAATATAAAAGTCAAATGTGCAATCGGTTCATTTCCCTCTCACAGAAATCATAATAAAATGACAAACTTGAAAGAATAGGCTTTCAAAATTTCAGAGTGACTACACTTCAGGGAGAGAGCTGTACATCAGTTCTCTTGCTCAAGGTGGGGAAATGCCCGAGGCATCAGCCAACTAACTGCCTAAGGTTGACGACCTCTCACACACCATCTAGTCCAATCAGGTCATCAACAAATACAAAACACTAGCTAATCGAGGTTCACTGATTTCATTAAGAATAACAGTCATCTGGGTGGGTTATTTGCCTCTAATCTCCCTGAACTGCGAAAGCAGAGGCGCTCTTGGATGCGTCGTCGCTTCATCCACAGAACCGGGTTAGCATCAAATATGCAGGCGCTAATTGAGGAGATTAGCCTTCCATTTTAAACCCGCCGGCCCCTACGCCCCGAACGCAACTGGATGGGAGGGGCGGGATACGTATCACGCCCCCGGTAATCGCATAAGCAGGAATGTCATTGCTAATCCCAAGCGCCCTATCAGATCCGCCCAAGTCAAATTAGGGTTTTGAAGAATGGGAGGGAATGGGCGGCCTCCGAGTGCATCGAATGACGACAGATGGTGTCCCTCTTAAGAAGAATGAAGTGATAAGAAGGGAACTAAAACGCTTCTGTAAACACTCTTAAGAGGCCAACATCTCGTGCACACGAGGATCTCTCTCTCTCTCTCTCTCTCTCTCTCTCTCTCTCTCTCTCTCTCTCTCTCTCTCTCTCTCTCATTAAATTACATGGTCCTGCACTGAAAATTAACACAAAGAAATTATGCATATAAAATCGATGAATCGCCCCACCAAATTCTCGATACCAAAGATATGAAGTTTTTCTTTTCAAGTATTTGAGTTTCAAGGTGCTAGAATGGCAAAGTTTATATTTTTATTAGCAAAAAAAAAATATCTAAAAATTCGTAAATCGCTACACGATGCGAGTGGTCCTGTCTGACGACCTACATAACGAAAGAACGAAGATGAGGCACCGAGATGAAAACTAAAGTAAAGTAACTTGAAGATGGGGTTGCCCTGTTACGGTGTGAGCGTCATTCTGATCGAAAACACCTCAGGAGGAGACCTTTGAAAAGGAGGCATGAATCACAGTCCGAGATTTACCTGTTGCTCCTCCTACTCGGGCTTCTCTGCTGCCTACCTCTTCCTTGCACAGAAGTGGGAATCTTGCAAAACAAGCAACAATAGTGACAATAAAAACCCCGCCCTTCACAGTATCGATGAAAGGAGCCTGGAACGCCGGTGTCGTGACACCTTGAATCACCTACAGAGAAACCTTCAGTCTTTGGGAAATGCCACTTTTATCCGACACATCTTGACGCCTAAACTTATCATCTTCCGTGATAACGATGACCACAACGAGGACGACGGAAGGGAAAGGGAAGGGGGTAGGGTTGGGGTGGGGGGTAAGAAAGAAGGGGAAGGAGCAGGGGAAAGAGTAGATCTACCCATCAACAATAGGTAGTAATGGCGCCAATTGCTACCATGATTACCCTCTTCCACGCGCCCTTATGTGACGAGCTCAATCCCATTTTAAAACTTGTCCAATCCACTTTTCGGGAACGATTTTGAAACTCGTTTGAGATCGATAAACGCACAATGGTATTCGTTTTGAGATACCTTACTTGACTGTAGAGAGAGAGAGAGAGAGAGAGAGAGAGATTTTTATAAGACACATCATTTCTGTTCATGATTTAACACACGGTAGCCAGAATGTTTCACGATTCAGGAGGAAGTGGGACCGCAGGCAGCAGCCAGAGCCAGCAAGCACCACGTACAGATCCATCCTTGTTATTTCATTCAGTTGTTTTGTCAACATCCAAGCTAGAGTGTTCAGCCGGCAAGGGACACTCATCAATCAATACTTTGAAGGTAGGTGACGCGCGTGATGTACGTACGTCCACGGCTCTCTCTCTCTCTCTCTCTCTCTCTCTCTCTCGTACATCTTTACATGCTTTGGGATCATAACATTATACTTTCCTATCTACAGTAAAGGGCACATCAGCCATACAATACCCCTATGCCGTTGACAGAATACAGAGTAGGCGGTGATTTATACAATGCAATAATGTCTTGAGATCTACCTAATCCTACATGTCTCATATCTCTGTCTGTGTCAGAGTGCTTCTATTCCGTTTCACCTCTGTATTTCAGATGGTTTTTACTGTTTTGTTACGGAAAAATAACATTTAAATTAACCTTGTTACGTAAATACAGCTGTAAGAAACCGTCCTAAAGCACAAGCATTTAAAGGAAAAAACAAAGAAGTAATAAACATAGCTGCAATAAAATCAACTAGCGACTGAAGCGACTCTGTCGATTTCAAAATGACTGCAAATTTATTCAGGTGTCATAAGGAGAATGAATATCTTAATACATTCAGCAAGATGAGGTGCTTTGATAGCTTGTCTTCGCTCATTAGCGATGAATCGTCACTTTAATACAGGCAAGAGACCACGCCCAGTCTTACGGACTGCAATTGGTTTGTGGTTCTGGCGTTTGGGACATCACAGAAAGGTGGCACTTGACTCCTGCGTTGCAGTGAACGTCAACAAGCAGAGACTGCGTTCTTAGGCTGAGTGGACAGCGGGTCTTCAACAACATAAAATCACCATTCGACAAGCTTCACAATCTGGCATACGAACGCAGTGGCTGAGGAAACTCTCGAAAGAAAACCAGCTTGCAAAATTTCGGCGTAATAATATATTCACTTTAACAAAGCGAGCGCCTCCTCAAAACTCGCCTTATTCTCGGCAGAGAGAAAACTGCCTCCATCAACTATTCACCTGAACTCAAGTGTCAATCTATACATTTTACCAGTTCTTGGACGCTACGTTTAAAAGCGTCATCGAAAATATGGATATGCTTCATCATAAGAGAGGTGGGAAAACTTATGAAGCATACATAAATTTACACACATACACACAGTATCTCTCTCTATCTCTCTCATATATATATATAGATACATATTATGATATACGAGAGAGATAGAGAGAGAAAGAGAGAGAGAAGAGAAGAGAGAGAGACGAGCCTTAGAGAGAGAGAGAGAGAGAGAGAATCTTGACTAGAACAGCGACCAGGAGACTCGGATGCTGGCTTGGGTCAGTTTTTACTTGTTCTTCATCATCATCATCATCATCAGCAAAGCTGGACACGCAGGGCCTCGGACTTGTTCCAAAGACCATAAATTTAGCCTTTTATGACAGGCAGACGGCTAAATTACTTTCGGAAGGCTGAAAATTTTTTGAGGCTTCAATTAAAATACTTCAATTAGCAACAACTGCACAGACACAGTGGCGGAAACACGCCGTATGGAAACGCCTGCATCTCCGCAGATTGGGGGATGTCAGGTCGCCCTCTTCTGTTCCTTCGAAACTTGAAACAGACAATCGTCCAAAACACAATACTCGTGAAAACTACAAAACGCAAAGCTTGCGAAACTGAATACCAAATACTGAATCCCTTGTACAACTAAAGTTAAATGGATCACGGTCCTATTTGCAAAGTTCAATGCAAAGATGTTTATTTACATAATCCGACGAGATATCTTAAAATAAATCCTGTACATGGGTGAAAAGTTAAGTATATGACATCAAATTATAACTAATAAAAACCTGTACGCAATCTTTACTTACTAAAAAAAAAATCGCTACACGATAGCTAACCGAGTAATAGCATTGATCTTTACCCAGAAAACGAATGCTGAGAAAATCGGCTACATGTTCAGTTTCATCATACGACAAAAAAAAAAAAAAAAAAAATCCATTTCTCGGAACGATGACACACAAAAAGTAGCAAAATCGGGGAGAGAGAGAGACCCACTCCCACGTTCCAGAGACAATTTTCCTAACTTTCAAAAACTTCGACCCGAAGGAGGGAGCGGGAAGCTTGCCCATAAGAAGAAGGAATAAGAGAAAATTTATTGGAAAAATAGAAGGAAAAATATCTTAGAGTGTAAAATAACTGTGATGGCTTTATATCTTCATCTTTTCAACCACTCTTACACTGCTGTATTAATGGGTAAATAAGATACTTACGAGAGGTTAAAACCTAACACAAATATTTATCAGTACTCCTAATTAATAATAATATTTATCATTACTAATAATAATAATAATAATAATAATAATAATAATAATAATAATAATAATAATAATAATGTCCAAAACTACAATCTACATTTACATCGCGGTATCGGCAAGACCATACTGACTCATGTTATCGATTAAAATTCCAGTTTTCACACTTAATTTATCTTCGCAAACATGTTTCCTATTACTTCTCATAACGAATCCCCCCCCCCCCCCCCTTTCTTTCCCTACTCTTCACTAACATATTGATAAGCAGGGTGACTCGGGTTCCATGTCCGAGTTATACTGAGAGACACGGAAAGAGGTCTACCCAAGGAGAAACCTTGAACACCAATGGCATATGTCAATCGCTCATCTTTTGCTGAATTACCCGGTAGGGGTAATATGAATAACTTAGAAGGTATAGGCTTTCGAAATGAGATCTCTCATGTGGTGGAATTCCCATTATGGAGAGAGAGAGAGAGAGAGAGAGAAGAGAGAGAGAGAGAGAGAGAGAGAGAGAGAGGAATTCCGAATATAATCTTCGCATACGAAGGCACCGTTCGTTTACCTAGAGAGAGGTAGGACCAAGAGCCGTAAATAAAATACTGGCGCGCTGGCTGCTATACTGGCAAGACGTGTAATTTAGCTTTGATTCATGATGGACGACTCCGAGAAGGAGATCGGCGAACGGTCTAATGATCTGAAATTCAACGCTACAACAGCACACTTACCTACACCAGAAACTACACTTCATCCTAAATCGAAACATTTAAAAACTCACTGTAAAAATTGAAATGTCCTGAGAGGTAAGCAGTCTTAAGAAGAGGAGCAGCACCCACATAAGATCACGGATTAATACGAATTTATGAAAGTGAAACGAATGCATCAATAAATACCTTCAGGCACTACTGAAGGAAAAGGATATTTAACCATTGACGACCATCATAATTCTTCATGGTCAGTGACAATTCATTCACAAGAAATTCCCTCCATACAAGATACCAACTCTTCAAACGGGGAGAGCCTTAGCAGCTCCACTTCTTAACCCGTGAAGTTTGCCGTGTAGTACTGAAGGGGATATAATGTTCAAAGAAGTGGGTTTCTACGGCAGGCCTCCTGCCCCAACCACTGCCTTATGACGGGTAATTGAGGGGTGTGGACCTTCACAGATACAACTTTGGTGTGCCCCCCCCCCAACCTCCCCGCTCTTCAAACAACCCTCCGTCACTCCCTTCACAGCCCTTCAAGTTCTGGTCCCTGTTACAACCTATCGCCAATAAAAAAAAAAACTGACTAGCGCCATCGTCTGTCTACACGCGGAAATGAAACACCCGCTCTTTAAGCTTCATTATTAACTAGTCCCACTAATGGAACGCACCTGACGTAGTATTGAGATTCACATTTGTGTCCTGTCTTAGTACCGAAGCAAATAAAACCCGCAATTCATAATTTTCAACAGTAAAGGACAACGCTGAGAGTCATACTATGTACTTGCAAAAAGTCCCAAGAGAAAATGACAGAATCTCGGACGAGTGACGGTACCCGAGTTCGTTTTTGGACGGCAGTTAGAGGTAAGTGGTGCAAGGTACATGGTACTGTGCTGGTACGCCGGTTCTCTGGGTCCCCATAATGACGGTCGGCCAAAGATTCACGGGGCTACGTAATAATGATGCAGTGTTGGCCACCGCAATTCAGAGAAGGAGGAGGAGGGGAAGGGGGCAGTGCCCACACCTTGCTCAGGCAATATCAGCCCTTGGGGACTTCACCTCAAGAGTCACCCGGGGTATATGCACCTGCGGCGTCAAGGCACCTGCAGCCAACAGCGATTTTAGGATGTGTAACATAGTTGCCAAGTGCGTGAATACTGGGTGAGATACCGCCCTCCCTCCCTCCCTCCCGCTGCTGCAGTTCTTCTGTAGCGAAGGCAAGTCGCCTCTGTCCGGTGCCGAGCTCTCATAAAATTCATGACTGACAACCCAATGGAAATCTCGACAGAAGTCACTCGCCGCGCAATCCAGAAACATCCGAGAGTGAGCCAGTCCTTTTCCAAGGTTCAACACATCCTCCTCCTCCTCCTCCTCCTCCTAAGTCAGGAGGCAAAGGCCAGAGTAGTGACCGAAGCAACAGGAGGGAGGTAATAAGTTCCACCTTGACCCGCTCAACCGCAGGGGTCACCTACCACCCTCCCCCTACCACTTCTTATACCTCGCTACACACACACACACACACACACACACACACGTACTACTTCCCCATCCCAAGCCGTCTTCCCCCAGTCCCTAGCAGAAGTCCATCATCTACAGACTCTATCCCTTCTCCTAATCCCATCTTGCCCACAATGATCCCGCTCTTCCTCTCTCCCACACTCTCCCTTCCCCCACCAATCACCCAAGACCATAAACACCTAAATTAGCTCTAATGCATCCAACATGACATTCAACCTCAACAACCCCTCTTGTCGGAGAATTGAGAGAGAGAGAGAGAGAGAGAGAGAGAGAGAGAGAGAGAGAGAGAGAGAGAGAGAGAGATGTATCCTGACTTAAGGAATACAAAAACTGTATGGCTATCGGACCTGAAATCGTAACTCAACGACATCATATACAAACATCTCGTGTCAGTCTGAGAGAAATATATCTGACTATAAACATAGTGACGTGAGTAAATGGTATTGATAGCTCATGAGAAAAATAGTGCTCGGAAGCCACTTTATAATTTGGCTCAGTAACATCCTTATCAAAAGGAAATATGGACGTGTAAATAAAATGGACTTCAATGTATTATTGAAATGAACCGAGGAGACCAATGTTAGTTTGAAATCGTTTGGCACTGGAAGACACAGCTGAAAGTGCCTGTCTCACACCTATTGAAACGAGAGAAATTCTAAGGAATATAGAAGCACTAAGAGGAACAGAGTACCGAAACCGCTCCAATAAAACTGTCTTTATTATTTTGATGACAGCAACACAAATCATACATCGAGGAAGGACGGTGTGCTCACTAGAGACACCAGATGGCAGAGGAAAATGGAGGAGAAGTTAAAGGCTCTTGATGATAGAGGGGTGGAGGGAGATAGAGATCTCTCACCTAAAATTGGTTTGGTTCCTGCAACAGAAACAATCAAAAGAATTTGTGGGCAAAACGGGACTATACACGTTGAGTCGCGATTTTTCATTGATTTTCCATTGAAGGGCAGCTGAAAAATCCTATTTGATCGCCATCTCTTTGCTGGGAAGCTGTTCGCTTAGGAGAGAACTGTCATGAGGCGTCGTTACGACATCGCCCAGCTCAAAATTTCAAATGCTTAACGAAGAAGTATGCACAAAAGACAGGTGTAATATTTGTATAATATTTCGCTATCATCTGAATTCCAAATGCATCAATACCCACGTACCAGAACAGCCACTTGGTCATTTTGTACGTATTTCGGAATCATCTTTGTACGAAGTACTGGAACGTTTGGAATTTGCATCAGTGTCAAACAAGGATATTTACCGCATGCGTCTTGGAATAAATTGTGTATGATTTTCTATTCATGGAAACTGATATTCGAAACCACCCACCTTTTGCAGAGATAAACGGCTCAATAACTAAGAATATGTAATGCTTTCTTACTTGTTTGGTTTCATGTACAATCCTCCACAGGGACGATTCCCTCTCTGGTAGGCCCTTGTACGTTTTTTTTAAATAGGTTGCCTCTTATATTTTATAATTGTCTGTTAGTGTTTTCTTATAAAAGGAAGAAGAAATGTTGATCCTTTTAGAGCTATTTCAAATAACTTCAGTAAGAAGTATTATACAGAATGCCTTAATTAACATTTCTACTTACGGACAAAAATGCATTTTTTAACGAAAAAATATATCAAACCATTCTATGCGTTGTCACTCTGGAAAGAAGTGAATATCAATTTCCTTTTAACCTCTCATATAGATCCACAAGCAGAACGTCGGCCTCATCTCATAATGAATAACATTGAATATCAAATGCTCTATTTCGGGTACCTTGTCATGTGTTATTGAGCTTTCTAACTTGGTATTTGCTCACCTGTGAAAATCTTTTCCCACTATTCAAAGCTGTACCTACAGAACGATGCTCGGATGGTTCGACAGTTCTGGATAGGCCTATACAAAACTTCTATAGGGAACAATAATTATCGCTTCTTTACGGCTTTGTTTACAACATCACGGTCGACTAACTCTATGGCGTGATGAAAAGCACCTTCACGGTACTATCCCAAGAATCTGCTTGACAACGTAATTCCACCCTTATTCAAACGCCACCTAGAACCTGTCATGGCCGAACAACACCCCGACGCATATATACACTTGTTCATTCGCATCCTTCCTTCTTTTCCCTTATGAGAGGACACTCAATACAACGGTTACATGTTAGTTCTGGAGTTACATTTAGAAAGTATAATGTATGGAAACAGGTATACTGTCTTTGTTATCCCCAAAGAAAGTGAACTCTAGTCACGGCGTCCGATAGAGTCTGCGAGAGGAGAATCGGCAACTACGACCAAGACGTCACAGGTCGTCGGGGTAATCGGTGTTTCGCACAATTTAAGACTCGAGAAGTGGACGAATATCCGGTAATGGAGGACAAGGGAAGGGGGAGGAGGAAGAGACGATATAAAAAAAGGGGCCATATAACAAGAAAAAGGGATCGGAACGTGAAAAGATAAATGACAATTTACGAGAGAGAACATGTAAAAACATGGAGGCAAGAGGCATAACGTAATACGTGATAACAATAAGTTATACTGTAATACCTGATAACAATAAAAACCTAGGTGGAAATACTTTCGAACTGTAATGACATACTAATTACATTAATCACGCACATAAATTACACTGGCCAGAAAAACTTTTGAGTTTAGCAATTTTCTATTTCCTCCTCTCTCGCATTCTTCATCCTTATCCTTAACTGCGACACCTCGCAGGAGGGGAAAACGGAAATGCCTCTCCCGTCATCTCTGAGGCGAAGGGGGATTTCTGCCACTCCGATCTTCGGGGGTTCTGTGAGAAAGCAGAGATTACTGAACCCTAAAAAGAGAGCAGCTACTGTGGGTCGTCTCCACGTGTTCACCTGAGGGACGCAGGGCCAAGTTCAAGCGTCATTTACTGCGGTTTGTTTCCTCGTGCATCACGTGACACAAAAAAATATTTTGAAACCATAATGAAATCGTCGTTTACTGCGGTTTTTTTTCTTGTGCATCATGTGACAGAAAACATTATTCTGGAACCATAATGAAATCGTCGTTTACTACGGTTTTTTTTCTTTTGCATCTTGTGACACAAAAGAACAAAATATATTCTAAAACCATAATGAAATCGTCAATTTTGACATCAAGCAGTACGATGTTTACTAGAGCTAGAAACATGAAAAACTGAACAGAAAAAAAGGGGGAAAAAAAAAAAACTTAAAAGTTACTTTCGTTGCTTCCTTGACAAAAATACCCATCAGCTGTAAAGTAGCAACTTTCCTGTCATAACGATGGATTAGCTGTTCAATAACTGACAGAATATCCGCGCTACCTAACTACGTTTGGCGTTAACCAGGTCTCCGCAAATTCCAATCACAATGCCCACATGGGCACCACGTGGGAAGAAGCAGGAGGTTGGCAAAAGTTAGCCGCTGTCGTCTGTGCAAATCTCAAGAGACGACAGACTACTTGGTGTCTGAGAGAGGTTTTTTTCCTCTCCTAGGGCGGTTCCCCAGCCCCCTCCCCCAAACCCCTCATGTGTGTGCAACTGCTACTTGGCTCGGAATGCAATATCCAGCTTCTTCTTGTCTACAATTATCTTTTTTATGGGAGAAGTTCACTGTAAGTGTTTCCTGAGGAAAACATTCGTCCACTACATATTTAATATCAATCATAAAATCATATATTTTTTAAAACGAATACATTTTTCTTTTTGGCGGAACAAATATACCTTAACCATTCAGCAGCAGGATCTGCCGCTTACAAATAAAGTGACTTACCTGGAAAATGATCTCAATTCTAGAACATACCTGAGAAATGTGGGCCAAGACAAAACAATCTTATTGTAAAAGTCAGTCCTTATGGTATTCTAAACTCATTAAAGTAATCGTAAACCTAAGGGAGATGTGGCAAAGGAACTGGGGATGCAGGAGATGATGGTCTTACCTTCGGAGGACGCCCCCTAAGAGGGAAGCGTTGAGGCACTCGGGCGGCGAGAGGCGGCGTTGAACCTCCGCCACTGTCACCTTGTACTTGGAGGTGGAGGAAAGGAGGGACAAACGGCCAGGCACCGAGCAGAACACGTCATTCCCAGAGGGCATCGTCGACAGACCCATGCCCTTCTCACTCTTGAGCCCTGCAACACATACCACACTCTCTCTCAGCTCTTTCACAGGTCCCCCCCCAAAAAAAAACCCCGACCGCCCCTGACAGAGTCAACGGCTACAGCCAGCCAGCAGCCACAAGCAACACCTTCACTTCGCTGACACCAACCAAGAAGCCCAGAATTTCGAGGAGTACCTCGTGACTCGCTCGCTTCTCTCTAATAAGAATTTCTTGTTTTCTTTCTCTCTGAGTGAGTTTGAGTTCGCTAACTTTCTATGGAAAATTTCTACTAAACAAAGACCGTGAATAAAAGACTGGAAGCAAAACACAGATCGAGGTATATTTTAGTGAAACCAATACTTAACATCTAAAAAAATTAAAATAAAATAAATAAAAATAAATTTCGACTAAAGTCACTGACTGGAGCTAGGGCTGACAATAATAATAATAAAAAAAAGATAATAAACTGAAATTTTTTTTATAACAAAAGTTGTACTCTATGCTACACAATATCTACGGACAATTTCAGTAAAGTTACTGCATATAAACACAACAGCCACTATGTGTTACTTGTCAAATTAAGCTACCCACTAAATCTACTGTCTACTAAAACAACACGGCTGCCATATAAACTTGCAGTTGCACCCATGCAAAAGAAAAGTTCTAGTTAAAACCCACACTAAAATGCAGAAAGATATAACCATATTGAAACACGAGAGAGAGAGAGAGAGAGAGAGAGAGAGAGAGAGAGAGAGAGAGAGAGAGAGAGAGAGAGAGAATTACAAACATGCTACTAACCCATCACCGTAACCACTTTCATCCTCCCCAAAACCTTCGAACTACCGACCGTTTGATATCGTTTTTGCAAATTGTTGCATGAAACCTGCTACGTAGGACAAGCCAGAAACCCTATATAGAGAAAACAGACGACGACACGATACACAAGTCTTTCAGCGAGTGACGACGATAAGGACGACATGACAACCGGGAGGGATTTCCGGAGGCGACTGAGGGCGAGGTTCGTCGAGGGCAAGGCCTATATAGGCCTTGGTCGAGGGTGACACATAGACGCCGGAGTCGCGATGGGGGTGGACTGACTTAACGCCGCCTCTCCTTGCCGTAAGTCAAAGGGACTTTATACTGAGCAATGCGCCATCAGGCGTCGTCGGGGGTGGGTGGTAAGCGGGGGCGGGGAAGGGGGGTAAGGCAAGGGCGGCTTACCTTCGAAGAATGCCTCCCAGTAGAGATGCATTAAGGCACTCCGGGGGCGAGAGACGCCTCTGGAGTTCCGAGACGGTCACCTTGTACTTGGAGTTGGAAGAGAGGAGGGACAGACGACCGGGAACCGAGCAGAAGACGTCGGTGGGCATCGCTGTGCCCAACATGTTCTCTTTCATCATCATGTCTCCCATTTTGCCTGTAACACGGAGGCTTCCTTCAGGCATTTCCAAGGGAGGATTATTCTTTTTTTGGGGGGTGGGGGGATGAAGGGGGCGAGTCTGGAGGAGGAGGAGTTGGTTGTGGTGGGGGAGGGGGAGGGGGAGGGGGATGCGCGTGACAGTGTAATGAACGGAATGGAAACTGGAAACAAGAGCACTAGATGGGAGGAGAGGTTTTCTGGAGCCAGGGAGGGACACTTGACTTGAGAAAAGTGTCGTGGGGGGAGGGGAGGGGGGAGAGGGGCGGTGGCAGAGAGGAGGAACGACTATAATCAGACACAAAAAATGATACAGATTAACAGCAGCCATGACAGAATTGGCTCAGAGTCAAAGGGGGTGAGATTGCTCGTTTTAAGTTTTTTTTTTTTCGAACATCCAGTGCAAAAATTTGTCGAAATGTAGCATTAAAAAAGAAACAAGCGTACGGAATAAAATAAAACGCAAATCATTTTTAAGACACAAAAAGCGTAGAAAATGCTGTATTAGGTGTGCAAATAGACTAATAATGGGTATGTGCATTGCTTGATATATTCCTTATTATCTGGAGACAGTGACGAAGCAGTTTAACTGATGCTACCTACATCTAGAGAAGGAAAAATCCATTAGAACAAGAAATTGTGTTTGTGCGTGAGGGAGAGATCGGCATTGTCTCCCAAAACTGGTTCTCTTGGCGTAATGGCGCAGAAGTTTCAACAAAACATATGGCTCCTAAAGCAGGGAGCATCGACGTCATACCAGAATGACTGGAAAAGCAGTCAGGACGGATAATGACTCCCTCATCCAGTCATACTGACAAAAACTTTTCAACTTGACTTTCAACCGCTGCTAAATCTTATGCGTTCAATTATCTCAAATTACGCCAATGTCCAAGGGAAAGCTGACACCGCTGAAGAAATTGTCAGTCTTATCAAAATTTTCTGATAAATACAGCTCTATTGGCATTTTTTGTTCGATTGAAAATCATAGAAACATCGCTATTCCAGCCAATGCCATTATCTTGAATTCCAGCTCGACCGCTTTCTCGTGTATCACAACGAGCAACATATTCATATCAAGGGGCAAATTCCGAAGAGATTGGGAGGTCATGAATGGCGAGTCATAGCAAAATACATCTCACACAACACACACAGCTATTTATCTCCCAGTGATGGCCTGGGTTAGCAGTTTTAAAAGCACAAGACTAGATGGTGCCCAAGACCTCTGATACTCTAAGTCTAAGCTCTTGCTCGTTTATCGATGATGTCAGTATTTATAAATCTTCTCTATTTATGGTCAGGTGATATGGATTTTCAGGGCTCTTATTGCCGACGGTTTTGGTCTCGAAAGAAGATTCTTAATATCTGAACCTATATATTCCAAACTGCATTTATAAAATATTTTTTTTAAAACTATTGTTTACCACAATTTCTAGTTACAGCGAAGGTATGTTTGTCTTTTATAGTTTTTATATAATACTAGTTTTAAGTCAATCTGTGGCAAGTATAACTGGAACAGCTTTAACTGTTCTTTACATAATGTTAGGTTAACGTTTTAATATATAAAATACAGGGGTCGCTCATTTGTTGATCAGTTGTTTTAAAAGGATCATTCCAAAATCTACGCAGGGAACGGCAGAAAATATTGTCACTAAAACCGTAAAATGTATCAAATGAATGTAAAAATTCTACTTTATGAAATAATGAAGAGCTGGTGATTTGAATCTATTTTCGATTTATTTTCTTCTATCAGTAAATCAATGGATGGTGTACCGGGATCATTAAGATCTTTTTATAGACAAATCTTTCAGCGGCTACGCAATTAACTTGAGCTGACAACAATAACTAAATAATAAGTTGCCATTGGGATGAAAGCAATTATGTAATCAATGGATACAGTGTTGATAAGAAGAAAGCTCATGATGTAATGTCACGCTCCCAGTTGCAGTCAGCGTTACTGCAGGAGAGCAACAAATTGAATACAAATTGAAATACAGAGGCAGGGGGGAGGGGGAGGGGGAGGGGGATGTCGGAAACCCTCTATTGCAACATGACCCTCCCCTACAACTATAGTCCTCGTACGCACGAGGAGCGAGCGCCTCGCCATCCATCCCTCCCTCCCTCCCTCTTGCGTCGCCTAAACGATTCTTATAAAATCTCGTCCCAATTACATCCCGGGCGAAAAGTTAACATCTTAATTACCCTAAGAAACCCTTTAATCAAAACTCGACCAAAGAATTCCCAGCTAAAAAATGTTGGGGAGAGAGAGAGAGAGAGAGAGAGCGCTCGGCCGCTCCGGCATTCCTGGCAGCACAGCCGCCGTCCGGCAGCTGGAGCTGCGAGAGAGCAGCAGCAGCAGCAGCAGCTAGGGGTAGGGGTAGGGGTAGCGGTAGGGGTGGGGGAGGGGGTGGTGCCGCACCCACTCATGCAGATAATTTGTTTCCAAAACTAAGCACTTTAATTAAAATCCCAAAAATGTCAGCCACTCGAGTAATGCGGGTGGAGGAGGAGGAGGAGGAGGCTGAGGGCCACAGCGAAGGGATATCGGCCGAGGTAGGATGAGGGGGCATGGCGATGGGATATTGGCCAAGAGGGGGAGGGGGAGGGGGAGGCTGAGGACGAGGAGGCGGAGGGAATGAGGGACTTTTTCCAGGAGGTAGAGGGGAGAGTAAACCAGGACAGAAGGCTGGAAACAAAGTCAACTTTCTCTATCTTTTTCTCAGCATCGTTACATTTTCTATGCCTCCAAAATACTCGGTAACACCAGAAAAACCTAAGTATACATTGACTTCAGCGCTGATGTACGAAGGAAAGCGAGCAGGAGCGACATTAAACGCATCATTCTTTAAATTCGTTCATTTAAGGATAGAAAAAATATCTCATCTTCAAATTCCACACAAGGTAAAGAGAAAAAACCACATATTTCACATTACCATCTACCAAGTCAACGTAAAAAACACCTATCATGTCTTAATTTTACGCCCAGGTCGTTTGGGGAGAGAGAGAGAGAGAGAGAGAGAGAGAGAGAGAGAGAGAGAGAGAGAGGTTTTAAGGAATCTTTCGAACACTTATCCGAAGCGCTAAACGGTCGCCATAAAGGCCCTTTCGTCTGTCTTCCATGAATTAGGAGACGCATTTCACTGGACCAGCGTCAGAAGAACTGGCCGCAGACAATCACCATCATGTCCCACGCAAAGGCCAGGTCAAAATAATTTCCCCGACCTCCGTGGAGGGAAACCATTGAGAGAGAGAGAGAGAGAGAGAGAGGAGAGAGAGAGAGAGAGAGAAAGCGCAAACCCTCCGGAGTTAAAAAATGGTTGTCAACCGGACCATTTTATTCCTTTTGTCTTCTGGGAGGTTAGCTCCGTGTTTTCAACCTCGCGCGACCTTTTAACATGGTAATATATGTAAATCTAACTATGAACCCCCAACACTTCACCCCCACCCCCCGCCGTAAAATTCCCTACACAGACACAACGATACTAAAAGCAACCCCACCAACCCACCCCACCTCCCCCATCATAATCCCCTTTCCCTTTGAGGCCTCCCCGACAGTCCCATACCTCTGTGTCCCCAGGTCTAGTAGCAAGAGCCTTCCCTAAACAAAGATCACACCGAACCTGTCACGGATTACCGGGAGTTCGGCCAGGCAGCTTGTTTATCATATTTTCGTCCTCTTGAATAATAGGGAAGGCCGTCGTTACCCGACCGATGATTTGCGAATCAGTCTAGGAGAGGGTGGAGGGGTTCCGGGGAGGGGGGGGGGGGGAGAGGAAAGGCTACGTAACAGATGGGGCATGGAGAAGGGCAATTTCATTCTTTCTCTTTTTATTTGTAATTTTTTTTTTTTTTTCACTGTTCAATCGACGGGTCGCCACAGACAAAGTAGTGGCTTCTGTAACTCGACGCTCCAACTCTATTAAAAAGGGGAGATAACTCGGGCGTCCACGAGTGAAAAAAAAAAAAAATGATTCGAGAGGGATATGAGGTGTCAGGATACCAGATTTCTTCTCTCCTCTCTCGGAAACTTGACTCCAGAAGAAAGATGTTTCCTCGTGACCAAAAAATAAAACAAAATGCAGTTTCCACATTTCGGTCAACTTTTAAATCCGCTACAGCCTTATAATGGACAGTGTGACTGACATCAGCTCGCTCTGAATACCATTTTGACAAAAAACATTTAACGCAATTCATTGTTTGAGTGAATACAGCAGACCTTTCACTCATCCATTTTCCATACGGTAGCAAAATGATTTCCAGTTCTTCGGAGAAAATATTAAATAAATTTCAGAGACGTCAAAATCGGAAAGTGCCTTGTCAATACTCAGATTTCAATCTAAGAAAACGACCGTCGCAGAAATCATCTGCAGTCGGAGATCCAGGCAACCAACCTCCTGCTTCTTGAGATTCACTTCACTAAAACCATTAAACTACAACGGCCGCGTAGAAAAAACGTCATACCCACGTTTTAATTTTTTTTTTTTCATAAAGGCCGGAAGATCAAAGGATTGTTTCGTGTTGTAGGATATGAGATTTTGTTATCACAATGAGGGGTCGAGAGAAGCAAGGGGAGGGGAGGGAGGGTGTTGTGAGCGAGGGAAAGGGCTTCGTTGTATTGATAACGACGATCACATTGGATCATGGGGATCTCGACCCGCCGTCCTGCCTCTTCTCGTTTTAGGCGTCTTTATGAATAAATTGTTCAAGAATTTAAACCTAATACATAGTCAAGTTACAGGAATGGTTTAACTATGACCTCACAAGAAATAGCAGCGCCTGATTGACTGAATGGAAGTCCACGAAAATAAACTTTGAAAGAATAAAGGAAGAATCAGTTACTACGTAGCTGTCATAGATCACGTAAGTGTAAAACACGAAGAAACCCGGACCGTATTTAAGGCCAAGAGGACCACAAAACGACGACGGTCTCTCTCTCTCTCTCTCTCTCTCTCTCTCTCTCTCTCTCTCTCTCTCTCTTTCATGATTCAGAAAAAAAAGAATCAAATAGCGAAAGTGGCGGTTGGGGGGAAACTTAACGATATTATCGAGTTGCCGATAACGTTGAAAGGGCCGTGACATTATCTGGCAGCCTGCACACACTTCGAAAATGTTTCATATTCCCAAAATATTAATATGACATTTAATATGCAGCCAAAATATCATTAACGCACAAGGCAAATTAATTATTATACCCACAGACTGGGAAACGACAAACAATAACCCCGTTCTATTCGCTCGGCATTAATATTCTTTTCGAGTCGGTGTTTATTTATTTCTTTTCAGAATTGGGGAGGAAAATCATTCTTACTATTTGCTCTTTAGGATGTATCTCCTACCTGATGCCTCGTGAGGTGAGGAGAGAAAGACAAGAAGGGATAAAAAAATATAATAAAGTAAAAAAAAAAAAAAAATTCGAAATCGACCCGTTAGGTAATTATTGAAAATGTCACTCATGAACCCAGCCTGACGCGTTCATTTTGGAATAGAGGCAGAATGAAATCATTAAGAATAAAAAACCTGCTCTTGATAATAAACGTCAGTTGTATTATGTGTCTCACTTTCTCCCAGAACTAATGAATCATTTGAGCATCAACAAAGCTGCTCAATTCTCTACGGTCGCGACGCGAAAATCAATCCGTGGTCATTTTCCAGCAAGGAATGAATGGACATGCAATTAGTTTATCAGAAGAGTTTCAGTAGCGCATGCAGAGGAGATTGCTAAGTGTTAAAACATTCAACGAACACATGCTCCTAAACTATGGCATCTCACACGAGTGCCAAATATTATTTAAGAAAGCACATAATATATGAGATACACACATACACGTCTTTGATTCGTGAGCAAATCATGTACTTATGTAATATATATATATATATATATATATATATATATATATATATATATATATTTATATATATGTGTATATATATATATATATATGTATATATATATATATATATATATATATATATATATAAACACTATCATACACAAACATTTATGAATATAAATATTTACATACGTATATGTGTATTAGCTTTCAATAATCCCACAAATATTTTCTGGCTGAATGGGTACCATCTTGGTAAATTCAGGTAACAAGCTAATGCTAATACTACCCTGACTCCATAAACTAGGTACAGTATCTTGATAGCCTTCACAAGCACTCTCACAAGCAAGCGTATATACAAACCTACTTGTGCCGTGCTTGTGCTGTACACTATTACACAAAAACTCTATGTGAACTCTAACTTTCTGGCAAAACATCTCATTCTTTACTTGGCAAAACATCTCATTATTTACTATTACATAGCCCAATGGAAAAAATGAAGCGTAAGGCTTCAGTCAAATAACCCAAACTATAATTTCTAAGCTGCGATGTAAACATCGATCATCTACCTATCAAAATCCGAAAACTGAATTTCTTCGGACATTTACAAAATGCAGGTCAATCTACCAAGCAACTTAAAAGTATGCACTCAGCGGGCAACAGGCATAACACAAGAACGTCGTGATCTTAGTTGTTGTTAGGTATGAAAGCAGGAATAGTCAAGCAATGTGGTAGAAATGATGATATTGACAAGTAAACCGCCTTAATGATTAGCCATAATACTATAGTTAGACTTACCAAAACTGTCATGTTTGAAGATGTCTCCCGTGAAGCCTGTGTCTGGTTCTAACACTCCCTGTGGGGTGACATAAATGTTAGAAAGTAATTAGTATGTGTCTTCAGCATGAGCTTAAACAAGCCAGTCAATCAATACGTTCACGCCTGTTAAAGGTATGGAGCAAAAAATATCGATCAAGTTGAACCAAGAAGCCAGGTGATACTTCATATTAACATTCCGATGTGCGGTCGAGTTAGATTTTCAGCGTTAGCACATCATCTCAGAGAGAAAATTTATATTCTGAATGTTTCGAGTTTAGCATCAATCAGTTAGAATAATTCACTAAATATCTTCCTTTCAGACTACAGGAAAGTTTGGATCAAAGAGACACTGGAGCTCCAGTTATTTCCACACAAAACGGTCAGCAACAATATGAAAATTTGACAAATTTAATTCAATTAATGCTTTATAACAATACTAAATATAAAGGGATGGGAACAAACTATAATTTGGAATGACCAAAAATAAAACATTAGAAATAAGACAAACGGAAACAAGCAACTGAAAGAAGCGGGAATGCAAATAAAGAAAAAAAGAAAAAAAAAACACGAATTATGCGAAGCCCTTATTTTTCTCCTACAGCCACAGACATTCGACATCCAAGATTATCATAACCATCACAGGGAAGAGAGAACTAATGCTACGGATGTGGGGAATTTTTTGGAGAACATTTTTCGTGTTACTTAGGAAAGACTCCGCTCAGAAGTAGGGTGGTATAACTTCAATGCAAGAAAATGGATGCATTTACAGATAGTTCTTGCAATTGATTACATTCATGAGAGAGAGAGAGAGAGAGAGAGAGAGAGAGAGAGAGAGAGAGAGAGAGAGAGAGAGCTGTAAACACTTCAACATGCTTCGCATAACGCGACCGCAAGATCACATCACAGAAACAGATTATAGTTACGGGCGATTTTAAAGTCCCGGAGTGACAATTTTTATTTCTCGTGTGCTCATGGTAAATCTTACTTTACGAAGTAAAAACAACAAGTCCACAGCAACAAAACATTTAACTATTGTATAAGAAATTTCAAAATGTGTTTTTCGAAGAGGCAACGACAAAGTGTGATCATTTTTCAGTAAAGAATAAAATTTTAAGTTTGAGCATTCTTCAGTAAGGAATAAAATCTACGAGTCCATAAACAAATTTCAAAAAGGGTTTCATTGATGCATATCAAAATGCAAACAATTGTTTAAGAAGCTTTCGCCTCTGATCTTAAAAATGTAATCAAATCTTGCTATTAGAAGTTTCATAGTGCGAAAGTATGTTGCAATGAATTCGCCGCACAATCAGGCAAAATTAAATTTGCATTTATGATTATATATATATATATATATATATATATATATATATATATATATATATATATATATATATATATATGCATATGCTCTGGGCTCTAACACTAGAAAGACCGGGATTCGCTCCCCATGTGAGGCAGAAATGTTGGAAATTTATTTCTGAGAAACATATACATTACAAAAATATATCTATTATATATATATACGCAAGTGAACTTTGTCAAACGAATAACGGGTCGACATGACCAAAAAGACCATTTACGAGATTTCCTTTATATTTGTCGTCTGGCTTTACAGGATAATGACTTCCAATTGATGGTAACTCTAACGAACTGCATGGCCGATGTAAACCAGATCAAGAGAACAGCCCGAACACAATGGAAAGCGACGGGAAAAGAACCGAAGAGAAGAAGTTCCAAGTAAGTGAGGCTCCTCCTCCTCCTCCTCTCCTCGTCCAACGAAAGACAGAAACGGGCGCCCAAGAACTGCAACCGGATGGGCAGCAGGATCTTTGTTGGGAGAGAAGACTAGAGAAGAAGAAAGAAAGAAGAAAGAGGCGGTGAATGCAAGAGGCGAAAGGGCCAGCAAAGACAGGTGGGAAAAGGTGCCTCAGTCGAGGAACATCATTAGCAAGACTACAATAACCCTCAAAGAGAACATGGATAAAAAGGGGGACACTAATCCCCAAACAAAGATGCTCGTAAGAGCTCCAGCGACTTCAAATAAGCTCGCCTTCACCCTCCTCCTCCTCCTCCTCCTCCTCCTCCTCCGTCTCTAACTAACTAACCTTCTATTATCGTTCGCATTTCCCTTTCACCGAATATGCGTCAAATCTCTCCCAAATAAAAGTGAGAAAACTGGCTTTGGTAATGACTTCTTCTATTAAAGGGAATTTTTCTCTCCGCACCTGATGCTCTTTGCAAACACTCGTGTACGAGCTTCCGCGCGTGCGCACACACACACACACACACATACACATACACAGACGCTCCTCACGCATACACATTTAAATAGTGCACCCTTGCTTCCACTAAAAGATGGTAATGGGAGATATCAAACACAAACATACATACGTTCAGCAGTGCTGTTTACTTTCTTACATGCGTTTGTACATCTTATGTTTGGTTTTAAGCTTTCTGAAGATCTACTGGTCCAATACACACACACACACACACACACACACACACACACATATATATAATAATATATATATATATATTATCTATATATATATATATATATAGTATATATATATATATTATATATATATATATATGGGAGAACAAAAATGGGGCAGTTTACTTGGCCTTCAAGATTTGTCATCGCCCTACGAGAACAATCCATCCAATAACTGTAAGGACCGTCAATTACTCGGCCGATATGCACATGAATCGATAATTGCATCAGACCGGAATGAACTAAACTCGAGTTGTATTCGGGATGATCATTCGCTTACAAAATGCCGAGGCCTTTTATCTCGTATAATAAGGATTTCTGAATAAATCTATCGCGAGTCAGATCACTTCTATTCACCAGATTATACGCATGGAAACTAGTTGACTAGAATGCCAGTCTCCCTGGGGCTATCGAGGGCCATAATTAGACTTGTCTTTTGTTGGAATACGTGCTGATCTTAACATGTGTTACAGCGACGTCAAATAAAAATCAGAGTCCTTCAAAACTGCAGCTGTCACACGGAACACAATGCCGCCTTCCTGGCTGAATTGCATCGCTCCTGGCTACCTACCTCGCCATCTTAAGGTTTCGAACTTGTTATCAACATTTCATGGAATTTTCAATAAAAAAAGAATACGAAGAAGAAAAAAAATGTCTTCAGGAGACTGAATAATAACAGGTAAACTTTAAGCAGCAAGAATTTACATTTCGAATTCGGAATCATCCAATCTGTGAACTTTTCGTGAGTGATTGTTACAAGACGCGATGCAACGAAAGACGAATAGGATCAATGAAGATAACATTGACAGTTGTTATCATTTGTTATAACAGAAAACCTAACAATCACGCAAATAGTTTCTTTTTTCAAGAAGTTCCATTGTGATTGACATTTACCTAAAAACAAAGGCATGATTTCTATAAAAAAAAAACTTGGGGACCTATGACTTCAAATCACCATCAAATAAAGAGCGATAATAATATATCCTATTATTCCCATCTTTCAATGAAGCCCTATACGTTTGGAAACCGCGGGAGACGAAAGGGTTCCGAAATCATTATAAAGGAGTTAAAACTAATCAATTTACCTAAATAGCGGCTCTGCTGACCCCATAGGTCTTCTCAACGCGATCTTGTTCTATTATTGAGGGGATATAACACTCCACTAAATGGGATTCAAGGGGAAATAGGGGGCAGGAAAACCTTGGGAAAAGGGAGGGAGGGAGGGAGGGAGGGAGGGAGGGAGAGAGAGAGTAGGCTCTCGTTGCCTGCTCCCCAACCAGATTCCTGTAGATTTCATATTTTGCCAGCAATGCCAATAAATCAATGCCTGAGGGGCTGCAATACCCGAAGCCCGAGGGGCCTTTGAGGTTCAAACTGACTCTTGTGTCTCGTGGCCCTAAGAGTCAGAATTCCCCGAGGCAATGGTGAGGGGTTGAGGCCCCGGGGGAGTTCGGATCGCGAAATGGCTGGAGGGCCCTCGGGTGGGTAATAAAGCGAAGGGAAAGAGACGAGAAGGAGAAGATAAACACGTGATGCAGCCAAACATGGGAAGGAGGAGGAGGAGGAGGCGGCGGTGGCCGCTGTCCCGCCACATATATTGCTTCTCTCTCTCTCTCTCTCTCTCTCTCTCTCTCTCTCTCTCTCAGCAGCCCTCTTTCACCATCCTTCCCTGGCACTCTTCACCCGGGGGGGGGGGGGGGGCATGTTGGGGAGGGGAGAACCTTAAACCCCCTTTAAACTTTAAATCATCAAACTCCTAACTTCGTATCAATACCTTAAGTGGGTTAGTATTGAGCCTTGCAAGCGATATTACTTTAAGATATTCAAATACTTTCTCTATGTGAGTCAAAAAGCGTCTTTTAAGAAGCAGGTAACAAACTATAACGAAAAACGGCGAATAAATGAATAATACGTAACGCAACTGTAAGACAACATTCAGTAATCTAAAAGAAGTCGTACTGGACTTTGAATGTTGTGAAATATAGTTAACGACTCTATCGAAGGCTTCAATAAATGACAAGGGAAAAACATCGTGAAATTTGAATTTGAGAGAGAGAGAGAGAGAGAGAGAGAGAGAGAGAGAGAGAGAGAGAGAGAGAGAGAGAGTTATGTATTTGTTGATTTTGTTCTCCAATCATAGGTCATTACAAAAAGAGGAAAATAAACAAACTGAAAAAAAAATTTACTGAGAAAATATAATAAAAGAAAGGTTTTCCTTGAATCTCTCAAACTACAAAAGGAAACTAAATCATTGTAGATGAAAAAAAAAAAAATAAATTCTTTATGATAGTAACAGAGAATCAAGTTGAAAGCTCCTTTGAGCATGAGCAATAAAACCGAAACAAAATTACAGTCAGTACATCATTCAGCACAAATTCTTAGGATATCTTGATTTTGAGGTACAGAAGACCACCACATGCCCTCTTCGAAAACTCCTTACACCTGATACACTACAAGAAAACATCCATAATAAAGACAGAGACGCTACCATGACAACCTCAGGCATCTACATCACATTATTTCCACAAACAGAATTCAGTTCTACAAGTCAAGAGGTCTTTCTATGATTACAAGAAACACATGCGACGCCCCCCGCAACAGGAGGAGGTGTTCTGTTTAGCACACCTGCAACTCACTACTCAAGACAACCACCACCTCTAAACAACAGCAACAACAACATTAACCGCCCAAACAAACCCCCAGCCAGGTAGCGGGTGACCATCACCTCCACTCTCGGCGTTGCGTGCACATGCTCCTTAAATGCAACTTAAAATATTTATCTCTAGACTGGCAACGTTCTTTCACACCTACCCTCGCACCCAGAAGAGGCGCCCGCTCGCACGCCGAAGGCACACAGGAATCCGCGCAAGTGACGGATGTGTCTTTCAGCGAAGTGATTTCGCGAATCACTCGCCGATCGGCCGTCAGTGCACATTGCACAAGAATTCCTGAGCGCCCGCACGAAAGCTGTCCTTGACCACATCGCACGAGAAAGCACCTTCTGGCTGAAAAGTCGCGACCATCCGAAAGACAATTCTGGGGGCAAACACAAGATGGTTTCTGCCGATCCGAGAAAAATGCAAGTTTCTTGGAGGGCGACTTTCAGAGAAGAAGCTTTCGGCATGCGACGAGGTCCGCAAAAGGTTGCGAGGAGAGGGTTCTGGAACGCTGCCGCTAATCCTATCTACGTGGCACCTCCGCCAAAAAGGGTTTACTCACTTCCAAGAACAGGCCTCGTTCCGCAAACTGTTGATTAGCCAGAGCTCGTTTAGCCTGCGCCTGTTGGTAGGTACATATATGCATTGTTAAAGTAGCCCTCGGCCGACCTCTACAGGCTTATTTATAAATATAGTCTCTCTCCTCAGGCCCAACTAATGGCGAGTGACAATGATATTTATTCATGAAAAGAGATGCAACACCGCATTTCATCATGGGTGTCCACCCGGTCTAGTGACTGACTACTACTCTCCTCCCCCGTCATGTAAGTCATCTGGAAACTGGAGGCGTTCAAGTTTGCCAAAAATACACATAAGCGCCCGGAGGGGAATCCGCTCCTCAGTGTTGTCGTCATCATTTCACAAGAGTCCAACAGCTGAGGCAGATTTCTTGAAAATGACCCAAAACTTTAACTTAATTGTCAGTAAGCATTGAACTCAAATAAGAAATCCGTGTTAGCAGCTCCTTAGTTGTTACTAATCCACGTCTGGTAGCAAAATTGTCAAAACACTGATTAGTAGCATTAGTCTTTTTTTTAGTTATCTCTCAAATCATTATTTGTTACTGTTCCTGAGTACAGGTTACTTACTGCCCGAGTGTTAATGACATCAAAATAAACATGCAAGTCAAAACGACACTTTCATAAAAGCAATATTAATTGAACTTAACATAAGGCAACCTGAAATAAGGAAATTAGTCACACTTGAGGTTATTCAACAGAACTTGAATGTTACAAAAGCAGCTCAGGGTAACAACATGCAAACAACACTTCTCAGTGATGAAAAATAGAAGTAGCAAATAGTTTCAACAAAGAATAAAACTATGGTTATAAGGAAACGCGGTCTTGTCTAACGTGTTCGTTTAGCAATCGTTTCCAAAGTGTTCGCGATCCAGGGATGGCTAATTAAGGTAAGAACTCTTAGCAGAGCAACACAGTGAAATTTCAAAGTCATCACTTTTGCTCAAATATGCTTCTTCATAAAGGAAGATGAATGAAGCCTGATTAAAAAACCTCCGTTTTCAATTAAAATTGCTATCACATACCCGGTCAATGAAACACAAGCCGATTCAAATAAAAATGATCTTCTAAGCACATAATAAAACACTGCGTTGCTGTGGGACTCCACACGAAAAGTTCAATTAAAATATATGAGTATAGATAACTTACTTCGCAAACTACCTTAAAAATGTAAAAAAAAAAAAAAAAAAAAAAAAAAAAAAAAAAAAAAAATCAATCTGATTTATCAAATGTAGCAAATAATTCTGATTCTTATTACTTTCCTGCTCAATTCAAATTCCAATTTATTATATATATATATAATATATATTATATATGTATGATTATTATATATATATGCTAATATATATACACCATACTACTACATACATACATACATACATACATACATACATGGAAGGTAGCCCATTAAAACACAAAAAGGTAGATCTCAAAGCGTTATATTTCAAACTATACCGCTACAAAATCTACCCTTTTGGCGTTTTTATGGACTGCTACATATAAACATAGATAAAATAAATAAATAAAAAAATAAATATATATATATATATATATATATATAATAATATATATATAATCATATAATATATATAATTATATAATATATATAATCTCTATCTATATAATCAGTACTCTTCGCATCACTTAAAAGCCATTTATAACAATTACAATAAAAACCCATTACTCAACAAAGACACCGAAGCGACGTGGCTGTTGAGCGGTGGTAAGTCTTCGTCGTTGCGAATGCCTGGCTATCACCGCAATTAAGTGATCTGCAATGTGGGTCACAGAGCTCATAATATATTACCAGGTATGTGAAACAACCACCCCTCCCCTCCACTACCCCGACGGACTCTCGACCCCTTCAACAACACACACACCTTAACCAATCCCACACGAACTGACCCACTGCTATAATACTGGGAGTTGGCATAAGGTACGAGTTGATTGGCTTTTGAGACAGGTGTCATAATGTATGAAGCTGGCTAATCGGTAAATCGAGTGTACATGGAATACAAATCCCTCCTAAAAGAACCGATTCATTCCGGAGGAAAAATTGCGCTTTTTGTTTGTTTGTTTGTATGGTGTGTTTACGTTGCATGGAACCAGGGGTTATTCAGCAACGGGACCAACGGCTTTACGCGACTTCCGCACCACGTCGAGAGTGAACTTCTATCACCAGAAATACACATCTCTCACCCCTCAATGGAATGCCCAAGAATCGAACTCGCGGCCACCGAGGTGGCAGGCCAAGACCATACCAATCACGCCACTGAGGCGTCTTTACGCTTTTTGGGTATGGCTGACAAAGCCATAGAATAGATTTTGTGCCACGGTAATTATCTTCGTCAGATGAATTTGACGCATTACATGTGAATAGAAATTATGATAACTGCTTAAGTTTCTGCACATTTACCCGTGAATTAACGATACTTCAGAACTGCAGGCAATATTTCTAAAGGAGTCTCGCAGTGAGTTCGGTTTTCCTGTGGTCTCCCGCTGCAGGTTATTTCCGAGAGGTCAAAGACACGGGAAAATTTCTCCTGCAGGGAACACGATCTGAAGTCGGGCAAATGCGTCAACTTTCCTACAGCTATGAAAGTCATTTTCGTTACCTTACTAGCAGTCAAGAATTCAACGTGAAATAACCCATGTTAATGATCAAAACAACACACCTATATTGAACTGCTGATGGCAGCTCAAACTACGGTAATTAAATGCGCACTGTTTAAAAAGTAATACAAGAATTTACCAATAAAAATATTTAAATTAAAAGCTACTAAGAACAATCTAATTTAACATCCCCAAATCCTAAATTCATTGGTTAAAATCCGACTGTCTCGTACAAGAGCCTTTCACGGGAGTTTTGCTGTGTACAAAAAATACCAGAACGATATTCCAATAACTATGCTACTGATCTCATGAACGAGGCATGGCGGTTTAGCGACATGGCATGTCCTACTGTCTTAACAAAAGAAGGGATGCTGACAAAATCCTTCCCATAATAAACAGAAGCAATCTAAAAACTGGAACACACACACACACACACACACACTCACTTGCGGTTCAAAACCAGTCAAAACTCCTCTTGAGGTTCAAAACCAAAACTAACCTTTCTTTCCAAGATAAAATTCGAACTCATTTAAGGGGTATCATTTGTATGCTAAAACAAAAAAACACACAACTCATTTCGAGGTTCCAAAAACTCGCAAAACATCCGACGTCCTCGTCATCGACTGATATCCCTAGATTCAAACACACACACACAAACATTTTACAAACAAACTATTCCAGACATCCCACGGATGTTTCTCCATACATGAGCATCCGTTACACGTCATTCGTTATCACGGGCGAAGACTATTCACCACTTTACCGTTCAACCATACAATGCTCCGACTACCAATCATAATGATTTTCATGAAGTCTTGACATCGTCCAATCCACAAACGTTCCCAAATTAAGATATAAAACAGACCGCTTTACTCGAAATAAATTTCCTTAATATTGGCCTCCCCTCCCCTCTATACCATTTCAATCGATTCCATTTTTCGGGGCTTCTTGCGTTTTTCCCGTTTGGTTTCGTTTCTTCTTCCCTTATCTTCCTTCCCTTCCCTTCCCTTCCCTTGGAGACCGAAGAGGGAACTTGGAGGGGTTCGACTTTTTCCAAAGCAAAGAATGAGTCAACCAATCAACAAAGAATAGGGAAGAGAAAATACACCGATGAATAAGATATTACGACGAACAAATCATTCGCTTTTATACATGAAAAATTAAAAAGGGAGCGAAAGGAAATTAATCAAACTAATAAATGAAAGAGTTATAAACCAAATGAAAATTACTTTTATGTACCGACCAAATAAAAATAAAAATAACAACGGACCAAATAAAAATAAAAATAACAATATTCATCATAATATAGCAAAGAAAATTCACAAACAGACAAAAATAATCCGAGTGAAAATTCAAACAAACAAAATACGCCGACTGACGGTATATCGATGAAATGGAGGAAAGAGGGTGGTGGTGGTGGGGGATAAAGTGGTGGGAAAGGGGGGAGGGGGGGGGGTCGAGAACAGTGAGGAATCTGAAAAGGAGGGAAGTTGAGACAGAAACAAGAAAGTAGCCCAACGGAAGTGTTGTGGCGACTTCCCCATCATCAGGGGAAGCAACGTACGGCAGACAACGAGATTGCAACCTTTATAATCGGTTTCTCCATCTCCCCCCCTCTCTCTCTCTCTCTCTCTCTCTCTCTACTCTCTCTCTCTATTGGCTACTTTCTAGTTCATACGATATCACAACTCTCTTCCCTCTTTCTCTCTCTCATCTATCATATATATATATATATATAATATATATATAGATATATATTAGTATATATATATATATATATATATAAAATAATAATATATATATGTGTGTGTGTGTGTGTGTGTGTATGTCAATATATATATATATATATATATATATATATATATATATATTACATACACACATATATATACATACAATATATATATATATATATATATATATATATATATATATATATAACATACATATACATATCTTGAGCTGGTCAATTTAGAATTTTATGAGAATAACTCCGATCAAAAATGACACTGGTGTCACAGATATGGACGGAAATAATGAGAGAAAGGTTGTGCTGCAATAATTGCATTCACTTGCACACAATGTTTTCATTTAGAAATGGGTTCTTGCACGGTTTGCACGGTCACGAATTAAAAGCCTCTGCTTTCTGCCATACTCGAATGTTATAAGAAGTTACGGAGTCTCACACCTGCCGTAAAACTGAACAAGTACTTTTAGGCATGACGTTCAGAGAGAGAGAGAGAGAGAGGGGAGAGAGAGAGACTGATGAGAGAGAGGAGCGAGAGAGAGAGAGAAGAGAGAGAGGGGGGGGGGGGTTGTGTAGGGAAACCGGGGGCTGGAGAAGTCCAGAAATGCCTTTGGCGTTCAAACATTAGAGCGAGAAATGCAGGTGTAAAGGAGGTTAGAGCCTGGCTGAAACGAAAGGAGGCTAACAGTCTGCAACTAGCACTACCACGTCCGGTCCTCCTCCTCAGTCAGTCAGGTCTCTTCGTCCTCAAGAGTATCATTCCAACTGCCTTCAAACCCCCACTCCGTATCCTCAATAAAGTGAGCGCAAAAATCGTTACATTTATTTCAAAGAAAAATAAACGAGTCTCCTTTTCCTATCGGCTATAAGTCGCCATAAATGATGAGGTTTCTTAAGAGCCACTTAATCAAGCAAGTCGCACATTATTCTAATCTCTCTCTGTGTCATAAACAGAAGGCAATTATCATCCATTCTAGATTTTATCAGCATAATCTCTCTGAGCGCTTACTTGGTTGTGCCTTCTCTCTGTTGACCCACACCGGAGTATTTGCTACACCAACATCTATGTTGACAACAACAAGGACGTGAATGATTGGGCAGGGTAAGGTAGAGACGTCGCCAAACTTCCCGTCGAACGCAAAAGCAAGAGTGACACTATAACCCACACTCTTGGAGGGCGATCACGACTACATCTCCAATTAGAACTGGCGTTTTATTCTCTTCTGGAAATTTGCATCGAAAGTTTGTCTTGCCAGACCTCGAGTCAGATATAAACTGTGATGGATCACAACGCGGTCCAAGTAGCCATCAAGGCGAACGCACAACTCGCAGGCCAAAGCTGACTTCCATCATTCCATTCCAACGTAGTTTTTTCCTCAGGGAGAGATTCCTTGAACTAAAATCCCTTCTTAAACATCACGAGAGAAATTCCGAGCAGCGACTGCAGAAGAGGTTCAAACAGAACAGACGTCAAAAGCGACGCCACACAATCTATTGACACAACTCGCCCATCAATTTGTTGACTCATTAGTAATCAGCCGAACACCGAATGAGATGCGACCAATGGAGCGTGGTTACGCGATCCAAAAGCCACTAACCGGTTTAAAATGAGATACGCACTGAAGTGGAGGCGGTGGCTGAGGCGAGGCGCGAGGGCTGCTGGATACGTATATAGTATACACAGGGGATACTGCACGAAGGGTGGCCACGCCATGAATGCTGCAGTCGAGGCACGAGGATAAAATCAACATCATGCGTAGGGTCCGGTATACTACTTTGTCGTTTCCCTTTCTTCTCACGGAAAAAAATATTACGCTAACAGAACGCTTTTAGGGTAGAAATACTGAACGTTCCCTCTTTGCAGACCAGCAGCGCTCGTATAAATTTCCCCAATCAGCACGTCACAACACTTTCGCTACACCGCTAAAATCACAAAACGGTACGAAATCGACAATTCTGGAGGATCCCGAGTTTCCCATTTTTTTCGGCCTAAGAAAGACATCCCAGGAGGTTCCAGTATTATGACTTAAACTCGTACTTGAGAGCCGACGGAGATTGAATTACTGAGTTCATGGTTGTAAAATAATGTTTCGAGAAATTTTATACACACATCACCGTGACATTTTTATATAAAAACATTAAGCTACAAATGTCGTTTGATATCCAGTTCGCGCTACTTCGGTAACATCGCCGAAGGGGAATTATATCAGTGATAAATAATGTTCGAATCACTTTGGTACCAAAGCATTTATCACTTATCATTCCCGCTCGGCGATATTCCCGAAGTAGCGCGAATTGGATTTTAAACGACATTTGTAGATCACTGTTTGTGTGTGTGTGTGTGTGTATATATATATATATATATATATATATATCTATATATAATATATATATATATCTATATATATATATATCTATATATATATATATATGCTAGGCAACTAGTTCAAGTCGGTCCAGCGTTTCCCACACAGTGCCAGCCGTACCGTAACTTCGGGCAACCATCATACACAGTCACAATAGAGTTCATTCCATAAAAACTTGAAGCACGTAGCCTGTGCAATTATTGCATGGGTCCTCTCGAGCTTCCAACAAACTTTTATGCTGATACTGCATATCAACCTTTTTCCAGTAATGGAAGACCTCAATAAATATGGCTTTCCTATCAGCTTCGTGAGGGGCTTCCCCAAAGAATACATTTTTATGCGCGTAACACACAAGTTCTATCAGAATAATAAAGGCTTAAACTTTCTACACTTACGCAGCTTAATATTTATCATTTTGTTCAATCAATATCTACAAATTTCACAGTGTCTCTCATCAAAGATAAAGAAAAATGACATCAACAATCAAAGCAAGAATACTTGCATCATCACTATGATGTCACTTACTTGCACTTGACGACAATACGATTGCAAGGCACGTGTCTGCAATTTCTGCCTCACTGAAGAAAACGTTCAAGTCTTCTACATATGATACCTACGACAGAGAGAGAGAGAGAGAGAGAGAGAGAGATCTGCCAGCGACCAAGAGGGTCGAAAGGATCACTGTAATCTAGAGGGTGCTTTTAATTCAAGGTAGTAACACAGTGTGCGATACCAAGACTGTAATGGTTCTCGTCTTTTTACCTTCATCATGACGGCTGCGGTATGTTGTCAACACCACCCCAAGAAATAACGATAATTACTATGACAAAAAAGTTAGTGTTTATGACTGCTGATGGTCGCCACAGCAGAGGCCTCCGCGGAAATCTAAAGGAACGTGATGTTAACGATCGTTATGCTATTCGGCGAGTCGTTTGCATATACTGACACAGATATCAATGTAAGTTTGGGGACGACGATTAACCCTTTTCAACTTCATAGCTTGAATCAATTTCAAAGAATCACAGTCTATGAATAGCGAAAGTGTTCTTTACAGAAAACTAAAAAAAAACTGCGTTTATCAAACTCCTACACCGGCCTCCTCAGTTGTAGTGATTTTAAATTTCAAAGGCTACAGGTTACAACATCCGGCCGCCGTCTGCTGCTACAAATGACAGTAGTCCAGAAGCCACCCATCAAAAAATAAAAAAGAAATAAATACGTATATTTGCTCACTCCGGGTGACGTGAAGCTCTGAAGGGGTTTCTAGCAAAAACTTCCCCGTAACAGACGTGAAAGAAACATGGCGGCCATGTTTACCGCTGAAAATGATGGGCGCAAACGACATGGGTGCGAAATGTTTACGACGTGTTGGAGTGGTGTTGGTGGGCGGCCGTCACTGATGTTCTCGATAGCACAGTCATCGCCCGACTCGTAAACTGCCCCATTACGGAACAATAAAGGAAATCTTATGGATATGCTATTCCAAGATACAATCAATAAAGCACGCAAGCGAATGTTAAGGAATTCGGAACAATACAGGAAATCTTATGGATATGATATTCCAAGATACAATCAATAAAGCACGCAAGCGAATGTTGAGGAATTTGGAACAATAAAGGAAATCTTATGGATATGATATTCCAAGATACAATCAATAAAGCACGCAAGCGAATGTTAAGGAATTCGGAACAATAAAGGAAAATCTTATGGATTATGAATATTCCGCGATAACAATCAATAATAGCACGCAAAGCGAATGTTGAAGGAATTTGAACAATACAACGGAAATCCTTACGGGTAATAACTATTCCATGATACAATCAATAAAGCACGCAAGCGAATGTTGAGGAATTTGGAACAATACAGGAAATCTTATGGATATGATATTCCAAGATACAATCAATAAAGCACGCAAGCGAATGTTGAGGAATTCGGAACAATAAAGGAAATCTTATGGATATGATATTCCAAGATACAATCAATAAAGCACGCAAGCGAATGTTAAGGAATTCGGAACAATACAGGAAATCTTATGGATATGATATTCCAAGATACAATCAATAAAGCACGCAAGCAAATGTTAAAAAACAAATCTTGTTGTGGGGGACAAAAGACGATCGCCAAGTATCAAATCGACAGCGACTGGAGTCACATTCTCAAACCAGAGTCAAATCCTTTCGTAAGTGACATACGCCGCTGCCACTGGATCATTTTAAACAAAGACAAAGTCCCCCGATTACGAATCTAATTCCAATCATTGATGATTTTAAGCTCTATTGATCCTTCTCTCGGCCTGACAAACTATCCCGGTTTGCGTGACATTAAAATAATAACTAAATTCATCACCGTTGAGTCAGAGGGCCGGAGTTTGATGCTCGGAGTAAGCATTAAATAATAAGAAAATAAAAAAAGACCCAACCGCGAAGAATGCGTACCCAATTTCCCAACGCTCCAATGAGCTCCTGCTGTTGCTGCCGCCGCAGCTCCTAGGTTGGTAGGAGCTCTGGAAATCCGCCTATACTCAACATGACGACACAAGTGGGTCCCCTTCTGGAGCGCCAGCCCTTCAGGGATGAGCCCCCACAACTCCGTCCCATCCCCTCCCCCCCTCCCCTCCTCCTCCCAATCTCAATCTTTTCCTTCGCCAGCAATAGCAATCACAAAGTTTTCTTTTCTTGTTACTCCCTTCTCTTCTTCTTCTCTCTTTACTCCATTCTCCCTCTGTCCTTATAACCCTTTTCACATCCTGCTTTGCCATCCCTCCCTTTAACTAAAGCTCTTTTCCCCCCCGAGAAAATCTGTATATCCTAGACGCGAGTAAAAATGTTGATTGACTGCCGAGGCTGTTGCGCCGGCGAGGCTTTGTAAGGTTACTTTCGAGGGAAAATAAGAGGGAGGGAAAGGATAAAGAAGCGACTAACACAAGAAAACAATGAGCTTCAACATCCTAGAGGCACGAGGAAAAACATTCAAAACCTGGATTTAGAACAGAAAAACGATCACCGATAAAATACCAAATAAGGAAGGGAGAATACTGCGGAAATAAATTATCAATTGAGCCTATTTTTGAAAGGCCTAAACCCATTGAGAGGTTCAAAGAAAACAGTCCAATAATTTCCCTGTACCTACCGCCATTACGGCCCGAGGCCATCGGCGACAGAAGGGCACCCCCCAAATGGATTCGCTTGAGGATGGGGGGGGGGGCAGGGCAGGGGGTAGCGGGAAAGGACTCGAAGGGTGGGGGACCTCAACAATGTGCTGCTTTCACGCCCCTGACAGCTTGTGGGAATGATGGCCAGGAGAGGCGATGACGGCGTGGCGGCCCCTATATCCTTCTGCTCTTTAAATCTAACAATAAGGAAAGGGGCAGCACGGCTTGTTTAGAGGTTTGGAGACTGAATGGAAAACGTCCCCTGTTGAAACACTGAATTGCCATCCATACTGCGCCCAGTCTTTGCGCTGCCTTCGTTCGCTTACTTCATCCCTTCGCGTTCAGGGGAAATAACTAACCTAGCACTATCAGGATAAAGGATGCGAAAACAGAAGAAGAAACGAATTGGGTTCCATGGCGTCACAAAGGCGGGGTTGGCAATGTGCCCCAATGACGTCACGATGCAAAGGAACCAATGAGCAATAGGCGAGGTGTGAGGGCGCACCAAGGGGCCACAGGACCCCGACGGAGTCACACAGTAGCTTTTGTTAAGGGTCTCCCTGGGGGGGCTGACGGCCAATGAACGGGTGAAATTATACAATCCGGCTATTTTCGACTTTTATTGCCAGCCCCTCGCACGCCTCGGAAGCGCCATGCGGGTGGGCACAACAAAACCGCCGCCGCCATTGCTTCAAAAAACTATATTACGAGGTGCTGACGGGATAAGCCTTTCCTTTTAGCACATAGCAGTAAATGGGGGAAAAAATACATACACTATGATGTGGATGGTGGGCAACAGAGAGCTTTTCGGAAAAATGTAAACAGTTCAGCTTATCAAGTAGACTATACGAAAATTTTCATTTTAATACACAAAGGTTAACTTTTACCTTTTCCCGACATGTACAGAATAAAGCCAGGTCATCCAAGAATGATCAAATATTATAACAACAGTTTCTGAACGAAACAGCAGCGCTCTTCAGTGAATCCAAAATTATAAATGGCAGCCCACATGGGCTCAGTTCCCACGATGGTCCAGACTTGAACAAATGACTCGGCCTCCTGCTCCTCTCTCCACTTAGCTTTTAGGTGAAAAGGATAACGGGGGGACGGACTCTTTATTTTAATTAGGTAATAAAAGGAAGTTTAGAATCATACCAAAAATAAAAGGAATTGTCACAAGTAATCAACTTACGGATAACTAACTAAAACTCAAAATAACCCATTATTCGATAAAAATACATTCAATAGCAGTCATGCCAGCATGAAGAAATGGACTATCCCCCCCCCCCCCCCCCCCCCCCCCCCCCCCCCCCCCCACACACACACAAAATCTGAGTATCTGAAAATTATACTCGCGAAAATAATATGAAACACCTTTAAGCGTATTATAATTCAACCTGACGATGATATGCAGTTCTAAAAAAAAAAAAAAATAAAAAAAAAAATAAATAAATAAAAAAAATAAAAATTTTAAAAATTGAATTACTGCCTCCCCATTCCATCGGCCTTCCAATTGGGCTTCTCTTGATTCCGAAAAGCCTCGAGGTGCCCCATTACCACATCCAAGCATGACGGACACGTTCATCAATCTACTTTGAGTTGAGAGTGCGCTCAAATACCTTGCACACAGGGAGTCGACTTTCTCCTACTTGGTTCACACACACACACGAATAAATGTAAACACACCTCCTGTATATTCGAGCTACAAATGTCCTTTAATATCTAATTCGCTCTACCTCGGAATTAATATTTCTTGTAAAGTAAACATCCACAGCTGTCAGTTAACCAGAGCCATTCTTCCCCTAGAAAGGGATGGCTGTACAGAAAACGTAAGATAATGGTCACTGTCTCATTCTTGAATAGCTTCACAACACCAGCACCTAAAAATGCTGGCATTTCCAATCGACAGCAACCAAGGGAGAACAAATTTCCTTTGTTTTAAACGAATGGATTTACCGATAAGACCAAAAGCCTTTACGACGGGTATTTAGTAGAATTAGAATGTCCACGAGCGTCGGATACGAAAATGAACGGCCGCCAATGATACCTGCGCCCGCTCCTGGACTCAGTGGCAGCCTCTAGGCCTAAAGTCAAAACTTTCCACCACCCAGATGTCGTATTCCATTCGGCCACTTTCACAAACTCTACGATCTGAACGCTCAACGTATCAAGAGTTCTCAGAAATGAGTTCATAAAAAAAACTCGCTATAAGTAACCCGATCATGAGCCGAATAGACTCGACGACACTTTTCTGAATGGCGTTGCGAACACAAAACGGAGAGAAGCACCTGCGAGGTAATTATCATTAACATGTTTCGGAGCAGCCACGCCAGAGCGCCTCCCGCTACCATAAGAGAATCGTTAACCCAAGGAAATGCAGGGTCCAAAGGGAATTCAATACATTTTGGGGGAAGTCCGCTGGGAAAAAGGAGCCGAGAAGGAGGGGGAGACACGATTAAATACGGCCGCTACCCCCATTGAAAGCAAGGGGCCCAAGTCAACATAGAATAAAAAACTTACTACCGTCAGTCAATAAACGAAATGCGTAAAAGAATCAGCCTTTCCTCTTCGGCCTTGAAAACGATCTGGTTCGGAACGGACCTCCAGCGGTCTCTTTTTAAAAGTCAACGACGTTTTACTGACTCAAACTCAGACGTCATTTTGCGAAAGATGTGAAAATTCCAATGCACCTTCCCCAACACAAGTCAGGGCAACACCCAACGTGTTTGATTCATCACACTTTCCCGCCAATTTAATGTGGGAAGGGGGATTGGCCGGGTCACGTGATAGTTTCCAGTTAATTGGGTAAAGGGTCATCTATGGTTTCGCTGACCGGAAGTCCACTGACCGCACACATCACGTCACTCTCCTCTGGCGAAGCAAAGTAGGTCCGCGTACAACTGTAGTACCCACAACCCACCCAACCCCTCCACCACAGGCCCCTCTCATCCCCCTCTCAAGTAGCCCCCCCACCCCTCCACAACTAATGAGGCAATCCTCCCTTCTACTGCATCAGATTACTCCTGAATGACAAACAGATCCCTTACAACACTGCATTATGGCGAGTGGTGGGAGCTTCGTCTTGTCAATCGCGATAACAGCCACTCAAGAACTTCATAATTATAATATTTATATTATATTCAGTAATCTCTTTATCTGTTTTTACTTTTTTTATAATTTTGATTCGCTAATGACGATGATAAAATGTGCGCCCTCCTTGAATGGCTGACTTCCAAATATCTGTTTGTGCACACGAAGAAATATTCCAGACTCACTATTCCAATCAAATGACGATTCCTATTAATGGAAAATGTGTAACGATTAAAAGACAAAGTTGAGATACAGAACTTCTCACCCAAAAGGAATAATCAAGTACTGATGAACCTTTTTGATGTCTTTGATCCCTGATAATAATATGCACGTGAGAGTATCATTCTACCGTGCAACTGCATACGCGTTGCTAATAGAATAGAATACTGCATAAGCATTACTCATATCATTTGCTTAATTATACAGAAAAACCTCGAGGAAAAGAGAGGCAGTTATTTAGAGGTGTACTTCGACCTTCCTTGATCCAACCTTCACCTGGGAAAGCAGAACCGCATGTAGGTTCCCCCCGTCCACAATGCCCAATAACATTGGCCACAATATGGAGGGCGGTGGACTACCTGGGCCATAACCTTACTTTACTCTTGCCATAAGCCTACCGCATTGGCTGTCCAAATCACCCACCGCTCCCACCGCCCCAACCACCAGTACTCCCGCAAGCACCGAAAGGCGAAACTGACATTTTATGATTGGCTTTGCGTGAAATGATAAATGGCTGCGAGGTGCGAGAACAACAAGACCGACGACAGCAACAACAACAAACAAAAAAAGCTTTCTTTCCATTCGAGTACGATGACTCCACTGCTTCAGGATATGATGCAGGTACAATGACCCTCCTTCTGGAAAAGGGAAGTCCTGTCTACTCGTATCGAGTAGCTGTTTGACATTCCAGTAATAGATGGCGTTAATACTCATAAAATGTGGAGAAAGGACGTATATCTTATTAGTAAGCCGACAAATTTCTTATCGACTAAAAAAAATTCCCCTTCGGTTAACATATATGAAAATATATTAATTCCGAGGTAGAGCGAATTGAAAAGGACATTTGTAGCTCGATGCATGTAATATAAGTACATATCTACTGGTCAATTTTACCAGATACATATGCAATTGTAATAGCCACATTATGACTATTAATTACACTCGCACACACACATATATTACATATAAAAACGAGTGTCTGTTTAAGTCAAAGTAAAATGCATAACCACCTTAAGAGCCACGTAATGCTGCGCTTTATATTTCAAACACACTGCAAAGCCAACAGCCACCTGTTGCACCCAATTGCAATATAAGGTGTGAACATCCGTCCAGCAATAATTATCGATATACATGAGATCATTAAAAGCAGTTAACTTAACAGAAGAAGGCCGAGCCGAAAGATTCATAGATCACTTTGAAAGAGCGCGAAGAAATGTTTACTGCGCTTTGGGGATGAGTTTGAAATGTTTAAAGGGAACGAAACTTCGGATCCATAACGAACCAAATAAACAAAATTGCGAAAAGGAAGGACGGGAAAGGAGGAAGGTGCGGCCTGCGGCAGTGGGTTGGTTGGAGCTGCTGCCGCCGCCGGGGAGGTCGTTGAAAGAGCTCTTGGCTGTCGACAGCACCTCTCTCCATAGCACTACCAATTTCGTCATTCTATCGACGTCCAAGAGACGAAAAGGAGTAAAAATGCTGCACTCAACGGACAGAAGAGATGTGTCTTTAGAAACTATATGTCCTGAAATGCGCAGCGAAACATCTGCTTGATATTCGGAGTACCGGGCAGAAACAAAAACAGAAATACTACTGTGTTCCAACTGTGGATTCCAGCAATGTTTACACGGCCCTAGGCATCGCCGGGGGCAGTTCCCGTCAAACATCGCTAACGGCGGGAAAAGTGCGCGGGCTTTTTATGGCTCCTCGACACACCTTTCCAGGAAGTTCCAGGCAGTGGCCCTTGGCAAAAGAAGGAAAAAAACAAAAAACTATCTGTCAATCGAAGCTTCGTTTAAATATCTAATAAAAGCTAGTTGTGTTGGTTAACAGGCATAACGCCTAACGACGTGACTCTTGCAAAAACCTCTACAACTTCTTTCCAGACGACAAAGTACAGCCGCGATTACAATGACAGAAGGCTTCCAGGGCACCGAGAAAAGCTATCACTGCAATCTCTATTGTGGAAAGTTGAACTGTGGTCAGATAATAATACCAGCGGTGGTAGCAAATCTGTTGCTCTCTTTGGCAACAATTTCGTGGACCAGGAAACCAGAGGCTTCAAGAAGCGAGAAATCTGTTTTGACGAACAGATTAAAACCAAATAGGGCAAACCTCTTTACGCTAAAGACGAAGCTTGAGTACATAGACAATACGCGTCTCATGAGCACAATAACGAAAATTAAGATAAAGTTTCAACATAAACTGTGCGATAGTAAAAGATAAAAAAAAAAAAAATCAGACAGGGTATAGTAGACATCCGAGTACAAGAGATGCGGATCTTTATCGACAACTTTAGAAAAATGAAATGAGTTTTGATTCTTGATTGACAGAGAGAACGCATCTATTGATTGTTTGGCAGCAGTTGAGCTCTGAGGGCCGAGGGGATGATGCTATTGCCTCCAGCCAACGACCAGCCGGGGAAAAGGGGAAGGAGGGCGAGGGAAAAAGAGGGGAAAAGGACACGCTGGAAGAGAAGAGAAGAGAAGAGAACTGGAAGGGAGGAGAGGTCGCGCCACCAGTTAGAAATACTAGAGAGAGAGAGAGAGAGAGAGAGAGAGAGAGAGAATAGGAAGTTCACATATAACTCCAGCACAATGATGAAGATATGTCAGAACATTTATATTTTGGCTATTTTGTAAAAATAATAGATGTTCCTCCAAACCTTACAAAACGGACGATGCTGAAGACTAAGTTGATGATAGATAAAACAACTCCGCTGTATTTAAAGATACGTTGAACGAAGAGAAAATCAACTTACAAGGTAAGGACACCTTTCAAACAGAGGTAATCATCATTTAAAACCTTCTGGTATCACAATAGTTACTAGAAAGTAGCTTCATGCTAATCCGACTTGTAAAGCAAATTCTTCTCTCTCTCTCTCTCTCTCTCTCTCTCTCTCTCTCTCTGTCACGAGCCTTAAGGATCAATAGGAAAGTTGTCCTATGTAAGAGTCACTCACGAAGCGATACACAATCTGCTTCTCTCGAGCTATGCCTAATGGCTGCGCCTCTTTAAAAATCTTGCATGACTATTTTATGTAAAATGTCTTTGTTTATTCACAAAGATTTTGTAGCCGATACTGCCACTGGATGACATCGACCTCTGCTCATATTCATAAAGTAAGAACGGATAATCGGAAGGTTCATTTTTAAAGATGAAACTAAACTTGAGCGAATTGAATCGCAATGTTCTGTACAATAATATGAGCGATTTACAATAACATGGGGAAAGTAGTTGATTAGCGACTAGGTTTCTTTCCTATTTCTCTGAAAGAGCAGCAAAGACGCAGAGAATCATATGATTCTGGGGTCGAACACGAGGCTAGCTAGCTAGCTAGAGAGAGAGAGAGAGAGGCGAGGGTTTCATTGCGAAGCAGCCGACAGAACAAGATACTGCAATCCTAACTTAATGGCGCAAGCTCTTGATTAACATATCTGCAAAACATGGGCGAACTTACGTAGAACCGTTGCATTCCATCCCTCTACTACTCCAAAGGCGCTAAAAAAAAGAGAGAGCCCTACTCCCTCTTTCCACAATAAAAAAAAAATAACGACTGAAATAAAAAAAAAAAAATAAAAAAAAGAAAAAGAGGGGAAAAAAACACGGAGAGGGGAAACAAAAGGTGCCTCAGGTACGCCGGAAGGAGAGAATGGCACTGATAGCGTGACTCCCTTCACTGCCAAAAAGTGCCACAGGTAAAGGAGAGACCGAGTTGGCACCCCGACGACAGTGCTGCTGATATCCTCGCTGGGACACCCGCGAAATGAGTTCCCAGAAATGGAAGACTTTTGAAGTCACTGTGGTAATATCATCGTAACCACCAAACGACGTTTCAAGAAGCCATAATTCTAAAGTTCGTAAACCTTAACTGAGTCGAAATCAATTCTCTGTCCTGTGCACGTCTTCATTCATAAGCAATGTCCCCACTTCACCAGTGAGAATGGACAAACAGTTAATATTCGACGCTATTTATGACCATTTCCCTCAAAAAGCAAAGATACGTCTTCATGGAAACATTATGGGAAGAGATATTCCGACAAATCTCTTCGAAGCAAGTTTCTCATTATAGTGATAAAGATCTTTGCAGGTCGCCGATGACTATAACTACAGCAAAATGCAATAAACACCTCGCTACTCTACCGTAGCAGATGGCTCATCATCATCATCATCATCAAGACAGGGACAGAATCACGCCTGAATGTCTCTCCCAGTAACCCATTAACCTCCCCAATGTGTATCTCCACCACGGAGATTCTTCCCAATAGAAACTTTCCGTCATTATCTCCTTTTGTTTACCTTCGCCCCCTGTCAGTCACGTGACAACTCCAATTAAAAACAAGCGGCCCGACGACAATCCCCAAATCCCACCACATAATCGCCTCTCTGCCAGAGCGACGGAAGCCCCATATTGACAGATGAGCAGAGTCGCCGGTTAGGCCATTTCCACAGTGAAGTTATTGTATGGATGGCCCTGCAATGACGTCGCTCAAGTCGCAATCTTTCGTATGCCTTCATCTTTATTCTTACGAACATCATATTATCATCATGATTAAAAAAAAAGAATCCGGGAGACTGCAACGATATCTGCCCTCAATACGGAATTGAATCAATTCTGACAGTATCACAGAGGAGGGTCTAGAATCTAAATGAATATTCTGAAAATGACCCCCACTCGTAAAATAAGGGGGGGGGGGATATTCCCTCGCTTTGTAGTAGGCAGGCGCAGTTGAGTGCCACTATCAGCACTACTCTATCTACGTCATCTCGGGCCCGGAAAATTATATTCTAAAAATCTTCCAACGTTACGAGTTACGGGGCAGATATCGACAGGTTGAGAAGACTCTCTCTCTCTCTCTCTCTCTCTCTCTCTCTCTCTCTCTCTCGGCCTTCTGGGAAACAGCGGATCCTATCTCGCGACACTAAACATCCTCACCTGGCCATCAATGGAAGAGGAAGAAAAGGCTGAGAGAGAGAGAGAGAGAGAGAGAGAGAGAGAGAGAGAGAGAGAGAGAGAGAGTGTCAAATGGAGTGACAAAAATTGGGTCAATACTGGGAAGGAAACAATTCTTATTTTAAAAGTCTTGGAGACTTCAGTTCACCATTCATTTTTCCTACACTCGCGTGATTTCATTCCCTATATTCTTCGTACACGCGAGCGCGCAATGGTGAACTTTTAAAACGCAAAGTCTCAAACTCTAAACTCCATTATAATGTTCCCCCGCGCGATTTTTATCAATGAATCAAGTCGTGCATCAATAGTGTGTGTGTGTGTGTGTGAAAGACGAGAGGGGAGGAGGTAGGGGGACTGATGAGGGTCTCTTGAAACAATACAGGTTGTCTCGTAGTAGTACGACGAAAATGTGCGATACGATAGCCAGGACAACTCAGCGAGCTCCCAGGCCCCCCGACCCCCTTCCCCCAACCAAGCCCCAAATCCCCCCCCTCGGCTGTGTTTCTAAAAACGATATATACAAGACCCAGTCTCTTCCACTAACATTCATGCCTGCAGCGAGAGGAATTTTTAATTAGCATTTTTTCTCTGGTGGAATTTGATGCAAGCTAATGGCGCTGGAATGTTCTAAATTAGACTCTGGTGCCGCTGCCAATAAGCTGCGTTTATAATTCTTCCTTAAATTGGCCTTCTCCGTTAATAGGGTTCTCATTCTCTCCTATTTTTTTTTTCTCTCTCTCTCCGGTTCCCTGTTCCTGCTCCTTTTCGAAATTACGTTATGGTCCAAGTTGATTTACGAAGAAATGCATTTATATGCATCGCGATTATGTGAATCGTGGATGGTAATTTATGCATTAAGATTTACCCTTCTGTAGATACACAAGATCAATGCAGAAGAGGAATGGAATCGTTGAAGATGGACGGATGTACAGTGAACATGTTTTTGTACAACAAATGCAAAGCATGAACATTTCAGAATAGCCATACAGCATCTGCGCCTCTCACATAAACAAGTCGGGGCAGAATGTAACGAAATCTGCATCAGTGATGGAAGTCAGGTTTCATTTCCTGGTACCTTTCAAACATAACCTACCATGATTTATATCTATTGGATCCCATTGAAATTTATATTTACCCTTACATTTACAATTGCAGTTTATATAAACACTTATCCGCATTGTTTCGTTTAGAAAATTGTTTTCCACATTAAATTATATTGTTTGAGATATGAATGTATACTCAAGAGTTATGCGGGATGAAAATGCAAAAGGTTTCAAATCCTATTTTTAAATACTTCACTCTTCAACCTTCCCGAATTCCTGCATCGAAAATTAAACTTTAAAATAATTATGGTAATGAATCTTGCCTTTATTCTAATTGAAATACAAATGACGAACCATATACCCTACAGAACGCGTATGAAAATGAGAACAGATTCCAGTAAATAAATCAAATAAAAAAAAACTGCACAGATAATTATACAACGTAATAGCCGTGATAATAATAATAATAATAATAATAATAATAATAATAATAATAATAATAAAAGACGGAACCTTTATTCCTTGAGGTCGAATAAGCAACGCAACGAACACGAGTTAGACAAGCCGGTCGACAGAATAACCAACGTGAGCAGAGAAGGACAAGATTTCGGGAGGTACTCACCGGTTCCTCAATGGCGTGGGGATGAATGGTGTTACTGAGGATGATGTCTTCGTGTCTTGCTGCGCCCATGAGGACAGCTCCTGCTCTGTCGACGCCCGTGTAGCTCCGGTCGTACAAACCCACCTGTCCGCTCTGGAAGGCCAGAAAACACCATATCGCCATTAATTGCGTTGCTTTGGGGGCTGATTCGGACTCTAAATCTTATTATAGCAGGTTGTGATAAACGTAGATCTAAATATAATTCTTAAATCAATTCATTCCACCTGGCATGTCCATAAAACAGCAATCCGTTACATATGTACACGAGCCATTTTTTCAAACAGTGAAAAAACTACGGGATTAGGAACTGAAAAGAAAAAACAGAGCATCATTTTATAATTTAGAAAATCAAGTTACCAAAAAAAAAGTTACGAACTGATACTGAAAACGTTCAGAATGAAGACGATAGGGAAAGAAGGGTATTAAACCTTACACTACTTACGACGTGTAGAGGGTCCTCCCTCCTGGGGACTTCGTGTCTGTTCTGCAGAGTGGCTGAGGTGTAGGTCGTGTAGTTCGCTGGTAACGAATGCAGCTGGTAAGGGTCTGCCGCTGGATGGTGTGTCTGGGGAAGGAGACAGAGCGGAAACATGAGATTTCATCGGTGCTCGTTGGTTTAGTTGAATGCAAAATCTAGGCCAAAGGCCGAGCACTTAGACCTATGAGGCCACTCAACGCTGAAACGGAAATTGGCAGTAAAAGGTTTGAAAGGTGTAAAACAGGAGGAAAACATCGCAGTTGCATTATGAATCAAGTTTCAGGAGAGGGTGGAAAGTAAGATGGAAGAAAGGGAATATGAAAGGAGGCACAGTAAAAGGAACGAAAGGGGTTGCAGCTAGGAGCCGAAGGCATGCTGCAAAGAGCCTTAAGTAATGCCTACAGTGCACCGCATGAGGTCCACTGACGGCACTAACCCCCTACGGAGAATTTGGAATTTTGTCCAGAAAATAATTTCAATATATTAACCCTGATATCAGAAGAATAAACAGTGAAAAATCAGAACCTGGTACGTAATAGAAGCTTTTAGTTATATTCTTAGATCATACCAATACCGAATCACACAGAACAAACACTGAAAAGTCGAACAAGCTGCGCTTGCAAAGCACACAACCACTACGCAATCCTATATGTCAATATGCCACATTTTTCCAGACAGCTAATTCCCAGTTGGAACACACCACAGCAAACAATTCAAGTGCGGTTTCCTCCTCATTAAAACCAAAACACATTCGGGAGCCTCCAGACATATTTCTAAGCGAACATTTTTTGAGTACGCTCCACAATAATTCTTTCCATGATTTCTGGCCAATGATCAACCATGTTGCTCTTTTCATATTTTCCTAAGCCACAAAAATGGTGTCGTCACATTAAAACGAAAGTCTTGCACTCTATTTCCCCGGTGATTATTCAGTTGGTTTGCAACGACCATTCGTGAGAATGTGCTACAAAAAACAAATACGAAACAAATCTTAATTTGTCCTGTTACTTCACGTTCGAAAGCCTTTGCACAACCATGAATATTCGAGCACAATGATATTATATGTACTGCACTTATCTTTATTTTTAAGCGTACGTGTCTCTTATTATTTTGACTAACAAAACATTGAGACAATTTCGTACAAGACAGTAAAAACGAGAGAGAGAGAGAGAGAGAGAGAGAGAGAGAGAGAGAGAGAGAGAGAGAGAGAGAGAGAGAGTTTCTATAAGTAAAACGGCTTCGTTCGCGATGCAAGAGAGGACAAACAATACAATGCTTAAAAAATAACCGTTTCCTTCTTTCGATGTTATATATAAAATGGATCAATTAGCTCCTCTTAACTGTCAGCAAATAAATTATAGAGTTCATTTCTTGGAAACATAAAACACCAAATTTTTATAAGTTTTGCATTTTTAACTGACATTTGGCACTGAACAACGCAACCTCAATACTCAGATAAAAATAAGTCAAGACAGATCAAATAAAATCAAAACTTACGCTTCATATTATTTCATTTGATAAAGATCACGCATCACGATGCAGCCAATGCTAATTAGAAACCTACCTGTGTCATAATTACAGCTTAATAAATCATTAACTTTCAGACTACACAGCATTTCATTGCATATTTTGGCTATTGCTCAGTTAATCAGAATAACTTTGAAGCTTTATGATGAAATGAGGGTTCGACATCGACTGAAATAGACTAATAAGCAGTGGTTCTCGAGGGGAATTTCAGTTTCAGTGGGAGAATTGTGACGCATGAATGGCAGGCTCCAACTGGCCCTAGGACCACACAAAACACAAGCATGCGTCGGTTCGCACTACTGAGAGGTCACGCTGGGCTTTCTCTCCGCTAGCTTGTGTTGGTATTTTGTCGCATATTATTTGGAATGCACCTTTTGGGGCAGACTTTTTTTTTTTTTTTGAACCTCTGGATAAAAAAAGAATCTGATCATTTGTTTAGTAAAACTACCTTCGTGATAGGAACAAATTTAATGACACTAGTAGTTATTTATTCCATTCCCATTCATAGGACAATACATAGGATGGGAGAGAATGAAGTCTCTCAGAACCAATCACTATGGAAATGTTTGGTTTAAACGAAAAGTAATTTAAAGAAGTAATCATTCCTTATACAATATATCTGAGTCATTTGAAAAAGGTTTCAAGATGTATACAGATATACAAAAAGAATTAGAGGGGATGAAAAAAGATAATCTTTAAACTGAGGGGAATAAAATATCTCCTCTGTGAATGAAAATTTCCCTTTTTCAATAAAAAAAAAATTAAGTCACTGGAATTTCGTTGGCTGTTTTATTTTTCTTTTTTTGCGTAACTGAAAATAAAGATGTTTAATTTATAAATGACTAAGACTAAACAATCACAGATCAGTGAGGGAAAAAAAAAATCTCAATAACTTACCGGCATTTGATTTTCTGTACCGATGTAGGGTGGTGGGAAGTAGGGGGGCTGGAAATCTGTGGTGGGCGTGTGTATCCTGGGCGTAGAGGCGAAAGAGGCAGAGCCCCCTACGCCCCCGATACTCGTGATTGGCCCCAGGCTCGACGGATGTCCGCCCACACGTTCCTGAGGAGAAGACAAATCTCAAGTCAAATAAACGGTCAGGCCCTTTTGATAAGTTATGGGAAAAATCGTTTTAACTGTCTTTTTATCTCTCATTCCGCACCTCTCTCTCTCTCTCTCTCTCTCTCTCTCTCTCGTGCTTCCTGGATATTATTAACAATCTCACTACAATACTTCCTTCATAATACTTAATATTTACCTAGCGCCATACAGGTCCTCTACCGCCTCCTATTTTTTTTCGATTGCACACACATTATTCATTAAACCATTTCCCTTAATTCTTTTCACATACTCAAAATTATCTGAAAACACTATATTCAAACACACGCACGCATATATTATATATATATATATATATATATATATATATATATATATATATATATATATATATATATATATATATATGCTTATCCAATGTCACATATTATTTTATGGGTCTTTTCTAAAAGCAAATTTTAAATTGTAAAATTACAGAACACAGTAATACACTCACAAAACCATGTATATTTATATTTCACCACAAATACTCCAAATGTCCATACAAACTATATAACTATAACTATAAATATATATCTATACATATATATATATATATATATATATATATATATATATATATATATATATATATGTGTGTGTATGAATAATTATCACTTCACCGTGATTCATATATATCATTCGAGCTACAAATGTCCTTTAATATCTAATTCGCTCTACCTCGGAATTGATATATTTTCATATATGTACCGAAGGGGAATTTTTAGTACTGTTTCTTTTAAGTTATCAAATTGCACTACTTTACTGTCGACTGTCACATCTTCCGAGTCGCCAGTGATGAGACGATTCAAAATAAAAAAAAATAAATAAATAAAAATAAAAATAAAAATAACAGCTCGTATATTATATATGGCAACCCTCTATTCCATCATTCCACCGCGCCTGGGTCCCCTTCCAAATTTTTATCATGTCGAGTCAAAAGTTTTCTCCGGCTAGCCCCCCACCCCACTCCCTCCTATATAGCCCCCGCCCCCCAAAAGCTCGTATTTTATTACAAACCCATAAGAACTTTTGGGTCAACCCTCGTCCGTTTGTGAAAGTTTGGAGGCGGCTCCGGACTATAATTATAGGGGGCTGGAAGAGGAAGAGAAGGAGGGCACTCCTCTTTAATAGAATTCTTCTGCCCTCAAACGCAGCAGTGGACTTTATGTATGTATATATGAGTCGCTTTATTTTCTTCTTCTCCACTTGTGGGATGTCAAGGTTGGACTCGGAGCGGAGTTGCGTCTTGGTTTCTGCATGTTTGGTATAGACGCATAAAAATAATACCATTCACTGAGAACAAATATTTATGATAAAAAAAAAAAATACTGGTATTTATTTCAACGATAAAATGACGTTGGTCCTAACGAGAGCAGCAGGTTACAGGAAGTGTTGTCAAATGATTGATGCACCTACAAACTCTTCTTCCTGACTTGTATAGCTTAATTATAAGATGCTGGTCTAACGCTTCTTTTAACAGCTCTAGAGATCTCGGCTGGGTAAGGCCATTTGTGATGCCTGTTCCTAGTGTTCTCTCGTGAAAAAACATCAGTCGTTTCACATCACATCACAAACACGCCAAGTGAGGGAGGGCTGTAGCGAAATGTGTGCGCCCGTAATGCATGGACATTTCCTGGACAGCAACAACACTTACACTACCCCCCACCCCCACCAAAAAACAAAAAAACAAAAGAAGAACTAAGATATTTCTATAATCACAATACCCAGGTTTTCCCCGGGCGCTAAAGAATAAAACATCGGATCCTCTCTCAGCAAGCGATCGCAACGCATTCATTCCCGTAAATATTTACTACTCGGACAATAAACCAAAACATGGATGCACGTGAATGAAGTTGCTTTAAACCTCAATTCTGACGCGGGATGACTAAGTCATTCAGTTTTACGATTATCGACTTGCAGAGATTACCGTGGTCTTAACTACATCAATTTATAAGCCCGGAATTAAATAAGAATAATCGCTCAGAATGGTGTAAGATGCTGAGTTCATCAGCAATATAAAATTGAATTTTAGTCGAAGTCTAAAACCACCAGACAAAATGACGACGACAGATTGCGTGATCATACTCAACAACGTCCGGGGCTGGAGAGCAAATCATCCTCAGTAGCCATTATACCTTCGATATTACCAGTATTTGCTGTTATTACAACGACTCGTATTGTTCAAATTTCACCCCAGTTCTCGTAGTTACCTAAATCATCATTTATATTTCCCCTAAATATATTTGATCGATTCTATCTCAAATCACTACTACACGTGTTAATCCGAGTGTGTATTCTGTTTTACACTACAAACTCGTCAAACATATTTAAACCATTCAAGATCAAACTACAGAGAGATGACGCTCTTAGCACCGTGGACAGTATACTCTCGGTGGCCACGATACAACGCCTCCTCATATTCTCATGACAGTAAGACAAAGGAATTACAGTAAGACAAAGGAACTACCTGTCCTCGTTTACGCTCTGAATAGAGGCAGCATTGCTACATGCCAAGGCCCTGTAAACTTTTCAGATACCCTTGAAATAATATCAGTAACCACCATACACCAGTTCGTAAAGGAGACTTCCAAAATAAAATGAAAATATTCGGCTTTGCTCCCAATCCGAGAGAGGGCCTGCTGCTGCTGCCCTGTGTCCTGTGTTCCTTTCAGACGGTCTCTGAACAAAGAGGGGCATCAGCCTGAGCCCAGGTCTTGTATGCCCCACTAAAACTCTTACACAAAAGTCAAGGTAATCTAAATCTTGTACGTAAACAGTGCCTCCAGGCAATGTGGTTAATTTAGGCCGGGGTCTTAGGCCTATCAAGAATGGGCGGAGACAGCCTATGCGTAGAAAGGAAGCAACCTGTGTCTCACCATCCATCATATTATGTTCTGTTAATCACAAGAATTTCCCGGCCACAGGACCTCTTCGCTCTTTTCTTCACAATAGTGGAAGAAAAGGACAATGAAATTCATATTATACAGTTTAAATGAGTTTTCAGCATGAATTCAATATTATGATAATAAAAACAATAATAATATACAATGATAATAACGTCAAACTTTAGAGCAAAAGACGCTTAGCCGACTTAAGAGGGTACAACACGTAGGTAGTTTTCGTGTATACGCCCAGATAACATCTCACTCACGACCTGAACTCCATTAATTCCGGTAATGCCTCAAAGAACTGTCTTCTCAGGCTTCCCCCTGAAAATGGACTCCTGTGTGAGAGATACATTTCCAAACGAAGGTCTCTTCAAAAATCATGTTCCGTCTGTTTAAATGCAGTTACTCGTTCAAAATTAAGGCAGACTTGTGCCGGCAAGGACGCCTTTCTCCTACAGCAACAAATAACGTTGTTATTTACTTAGATAACTGAAATTGTAATTTTTCAGGCAGATCCTCTCTTCAAAAAACTATCTAAATATAATTACTTTCTACTTTGGCACTGCTGGTCGAGGCTCCTTGAAAATTATGAGTGTGAAGTATTCAATAATAATAATGCTTTCGTACGTGCCAATTTTAAAAGCGAATAAATTTAATGAAAAAGAAAAAAGAACACATAAGTTAAAAATGTCAAAATCTTACAACAAAATTACCGTCCACCAACCTTCGAAAAATTTCTCAGCTGATGAACTAACACTTCGATAAATTCTACCAAAGAGTATTTTTTCTTATTTCTATCTTCTACTAATCATACTAAACATCAAAATACTCGCAACCTATTATGAATGTAGGCAATGGCCGAGCCGACTCCCTCCACGGAAGCCGGCATCTCGCAGAGAGCATGGAGGGGGCAGAGGCTGAGAGAAAAATGAAGAAATATCCGACAACAGAGTAGCATCTCATCACTACGATACTGTTCATCGTCTCCTATTTGAGCTTTACACATCGATGCCGGATCCATGCTAAACGAGAGATTGCTCTCAGGGTTAATTCTCTAGTCTTTTTAACTGGGCTGATGGAAAAATAGCAACAAATCTTTGCAGTTTAAACACAAGCTGCATTAGGCCAATGAGTAAGATTCATAAAAATCAAGAAGTCGAATGACTAAACAAGAAAACCAAGAAGCAACAGACACAACCAATCCTTAAAAACGCTCGGCTATAACCAAACGTTCTTCAGCCATAAAAAGTGACGTTCAAACTGAATAAAAGCATAAAATTCAACAAATCACGGAAGTCAGAGACATTTAAATTCTGCGCAGTGAAACAGATGAAATGGGGAATTAAATCAGAGTGATACAAAAAAACAGAGAGCTGTCATCAACATTAACGCCGTTTAGAAAGGCCGGCCATATAGTATATATATATGTACGACTACCATTATTGTGCAGCAGAGGCGAGAAATAAAGCGTAGGAGAGGCTCTCTCTCCTTCCTTGTCCCTTTCCCCCTTTACGTGTCTGGTCCAGGAAATGAGCTTACCAGGATGTGCAACGCGAAGAGATTAGTAAGCCAGAAAATGAGGAAATCAAATGGGCCCCCTGAGAGGAGAAGGGGCGGGTGGGGGGGATGGGGGGGCGGGGGGCGGGGGGGGGGGGGGGGGGGAAGAAAAGTATAAGAAGGGAGGGGAACGACCATCCCTTGATCTACGAAAGCGGCGAAGGAAGAAAGGGTCTTGGAGAGAGAGAGAGAGAGAGAGAGAGAGAGAGAGAGAGAGAGAAGGAAAAGTGAGACGAGCAGGAGGATAAACTATTTCGAGTCATATTTTCAGCCAGAACGGGGAAAGTAAAAAATAAATATAAAAAAAAAATACTTTTCTCCAAATTAATTGTATCGTGATGTACAAAACCGGAGTCCCATTCAGCTCGCGATATTTATACATTAAAGCGGACTGTACGAAAAAGATTGAAGATTCCCTCGGCTACGAGTACATGAAATAAGCAATACAAAGCTGAAGGTTTATTCAATTCACAAACCACCTCGGTAACATATCAATTCAAATTACGGCATTAAACTTGGCGTTGCCAATCAAGAGGCTTCACGTTTAATGAAAAAAAACTAAAATTGTCTAATAAAAATAAAATATAACTAGCTTGCTGTTACTATCTTAACGCAAATTAATAACCCATGGCAACAAATAATTTTTAAAACAAACATGGCTTCCCTCCGAGTGTGAACAAAATAATATACATCGCTAACCTTGATTAGTTAATAAAAAAAATACTTAAAAACAGATCACCAAGTTTAACTCTAATTAGAATTGCGGGCTATTTTTCAAACATTGATTTTCAGACAAAATTTCAATTAAAAATTCGATTGAGGTGAAATAAGGTTAAGTGGAAGAGCATTATCTTATTACAATTCCATGTCAGTAATGTCATTCGCCAAATGTACATTTGACCACAAAATAATAAATGAACAACATTATGCTACACAAACAAAAATCCTTCCCACTCTTAATTTTGTTTTGAGTTGTATATAGAATCCTAACAGATGTCATTGACAGCTTTGTGGATGCAATACCTTTTAGAAATGAAAATGAATTGCCACTTGGAAAACAGTCCGAGGAAACGCGTCATCACGGACACCGATCATGCAATCCAGCGAAATCAAATTTCGGTTTCGAAACCACGCGAGGACGACGGACCTGGGCTGGCTGATCCCTCAGGAGGTATATAGTATAGGTACCACCACCACCGCCAGCCACTGGCGACGACGATTAACGCAAGCTTAAAGAAAGCCGTGAATCTGCTCCCCTATAATTCGGCCTGATCGCCACCAAGCAGCTGTCGTCGCCACCACGGACACAGGCTATTTATCAAGAGATACTTCCCAGGGTGTATAGCGTAGTGCTCGTCCGTGTCTGTCCGTACCATCCTCGGGGGATGACCGTAACGCCCTGGAACGGACGGGGGTGGGGGAGTTGTAACAAGGCCGAACGCCTCTCCGCTGTTTCACAGGGATATAGTAATAAAGAATAAATATCGTCCGCTGCAGCGCAATACGACCTGGACAGATTTAGTTGCAGTGGAAAATTAAACAAAGTCTCAATTTACTGGGACAAATATATATATATTTCATTAAATAACACCCTACTCAGATAAAACATGAGGTCCCTGTTTTATATATATATATATATATATATATATATATATATATATATAATATATATATATATATATATATATATATGTGTGTGTGTGTGTGTGTGTGTGTGTGTGTGTGTGTGAGAGAGAGAGAGAGAGAGAGAGAGAGAGAGCGAGCTTCAAAAGCTTATATCTAAATGCTTGCACATTAACGGTGAGACAGACTCATTTCCCCAGACCATCGCGTTTCTGTTGACAGCAACAAAAACCTTAAAAATAAATACAACTGTAATTATGTAGCGACACAACTTTCCCGGGAGAGGGATGTGTCACGAACCATCACTTGCAGTATATTCGCGCAAGGAACCGAAGCTGGTTTTAGATAGGTTCCTTTTACACCTCCATAGTTTCAGCCTGAATGACAATCTCTCTGACATCTACGACATATAACTCAATATGTGGTGTATGGCGAGTCTTCAACAAGGAATTGGCCGATTGGTGGGAAAATTCATATAATGAAAAAAAAAACCATCTTTTAAACAGGATAACAAAATATTTCATTGAACTATGGTAAATTTCTTTCCACTCTCCTATAATAATTGTGACCGGGACTTTATAGTCGGCCTTAGAGAAAAGGAAGACAAAGGCCCGAATACACCACGGATCCAAAAAAATTTCCGGCCCTTCTTCGAGAAGCCCGAATCGAAGAAAGAGAGCATCAAACTCTTTACTACTAGAAAAACGAAAACGAGGTGAAACGAGACTAATGAAAATATTTAATCCCCGCCGAATCGGCATCAAAGCGTCTCCTTCTCTTCAGAAGCACCACTATACGAGCAAAAGTAAATAACCTCTTAAATCCCCCTCTCCCCACCCAATCCCCCCTTAACCTCCATACCCCAGCAACCATAAGAGAAGGTTTAAAGGTGATTATCTCGAATCAGAAAGGTAGAAAACACGAGGTTGTCAGGAGAGTGAAGGGGACAAAGGAAAAACAAAAACACGTCGTTGGAAGGGTCAGCAGCCACGTTTCTTCAACGCGACGGCAGGACATAGTATACATCATCGCATCGCATTTTACCGAGGCAATACTTAAAGAGGAAAGAGAAAAAATATCGAGATAGAAGAGATGAAAGAGTACAAAAAAATAAAAAGAGAACCAGAGAGAGAATAATAAAAAAAAAAGAAAGAGGAGAGAGAAAGTAAAGGATGAAGATGCGCGAGTGTTTGGCCGCCGGGAGGGATCGACACCTTTAGAAGCAGCAGTTTCGGGAGTCGTACAACTTTAAGCGAGGGCCAAGGGATTAGAGGAGGGCAGCAACCCACTTTAAGGATAACTGGAGGGGAGATTACACACACACACACACACACACACACGCTTTCTGGAGGAAGGAGTAGGAGAGTGCGGGGGTGGCGGCGACTTCATGGCATTATACTACTGTTGTTGACAGACGGCCCACATGAACACGAGGTTTGGAGGAATCAAAGCACACCATCCTCCCTCCACCACACACGTCCATTATACAGTCAAGGTCTCTGCGATGAACGATGATGCATCTTCGCCTCTCGACCGGGCTAAGGTCAACCGTGAGAGCTGCCTCTGATGGGACGATGATGCACATGAAAAGTTGTGTGCGTTTTTTTCAATGAATTCGGCTTTCTATGTAAATAAAGTGGTAAAACCCAAAAAAAACTGTTAAAGGGAGTCACAAGCTCTAAGATCAACCATAAGAGCTGCCTGTGATAGGACAATGATGCACATGGAAAGTTATGTGAGTTTTTTTTCTTTTTTCAATGAATTCGGCTTTCTATGTAAATAAAGGATCAGCGGGGAAAATAAAAAAACTGTTAAAGGGAGTCGCAAAGCCTGCCACATGTTTTCACCCTAGAACAGTCCTTTAAGATGGAAAATGACAGCCACAGTCTTATAATACAGTACTTCCGAACGAAGACAATAAAACATGCACGAAATATAATGGCAATAAAATGTTATATATATGAACCAAAGCTAATCTGATGAGTGAAACCAAGACACAGGAATAATACAGCAAGTCACGAATAAAATTTCATCAAGTATCACACAGCACGTGGAAATTTCGACTTTGACTCAAAGCAAAACAGGTAGAGATTAGTATACAGTCGATCTTACCACAAAACGTGCACAGCGGGAGGTGGCCAGAGTTAATATCCCAGACAGAACATCAAATTCTAATCATAATCACACCAGAATGGTCTCGGAGATCTAAGAGCACTGAAACAACGCTTCTCTAAAGTGTCACATTTCTTCCTACATTGCCATTATCACCAGTTAACAAGTTGACTCGATAATTCAAATATCACTTTGTTTTAAAGGTCCTTTGACGGTGGCGTTCTTTTATTGTGAGGAAAAATTAACAAGGCAGTCGAATACGTCTTGGCAGCGTTGTCCATACATCAACGAATTAGTCCTTTAACTGTCTCTCATGAGTGTTCGAAATCGCACTCAGGTCCCAAGACCGAACATGACAAGAATGCCGAGTTCAGGTAAACGCCCTCCTACCCTCCCTCCTTTGTCAGATACCAGGAGTGATAGAAACTTGCAATAAATATTAGTAATAGGACGTAATGAGACCCGAGACGCAGCTGAGTCAAAGATAAATCTACAGTTATACGAGATTATTTCTAATCTGCAACCTCTACAACAAACTAATATTTGACCGAAACAGATAATATTGGTATCTCTTTGTATTATGAAAGCCAACTGATTAAACAAAACTCCTAATAAACGTAACTAATTTTACAGCATTACACATCCTGGCAAATTCATTAAATATTTATATCATGTGCTAATCGCAATACAGGTAGGTAATATTGCATTCAACACGAAACAATAATGGCCCAATATGGACTTGTATACTAACAATCATTGCTTCATGAAAGCCTGGCGAGTCCCATCTGTTCCTGATTATCATTTATTTCGCGTCTCTGCAAAAAACGATACTTTCACTGGTAATGCTGCATTTCACTATGAACGACGTCTGGATATCACTAGTTGCATTGATGGACTCACAAGAACAGTGTTCTTGGCGCTGCTGCATAACTTAATCTCTTAACCCTGACTCATTGCCAATGGGCGAATTTACCTTAAAGCTAATTTCAACCTTAAGGTCATGTCAACTTTACACCAGATATGAAGAAAAGAATAGTAATCGACTGACTGTGAATTTAATATGTAACATTCACTGCAAGCGAAGGTGCAATGCATTACTACCCTAATCTCCTTGCATTTTAATACATTTTGATCTATTTGTTTATATTAATAACTGGGATCTCTTCTTTCTGTATTTCCCTTTACCTCCTCCTGCATCTTAATGAACACCATATTCCTTTGGAAACTTGAATTTCGAGTTAATGGCTCCTGTGGGCTTATTCCATATGAATAGGTTTCATTTTCTGAATAATAATAATAAAACATATTGGCTAGGTTTTGTGGAGCCTGACGGTTGCATACCCTTGGTCACACAGTACAAAGGTGCTTTGCATAATAACGATAATAGTGATCGTAGAAATCAAACTCGAATCCACATTATGAGTTAGAAAACTAGGAATCACAAAGCAGAAACTGCGGTCATTCAGCAGGCATAATGTGGTCGTTCGTCACTGGCAAGGTTTTATAGAAAAGCAAATTCTGATTTATAGCGTTTTTCCTTCGGTCTTTCCAAATATTTGGTAGTAATAGATATTACTTCGACCAGTTTATCTGGTGCAATAGAAAACCCTAACCTAGCCCGGGGACGCAAAAACCATACATGAAAGTCATAGTGTAACAAAGAGTATGCTATTCAAGAAGCCTTAAATTTATCTGACAAATAAAAATGGGGCGGCGATGAACTAAATGCGGGTGGACGATAGGGTCTCCAGATACGAAAATGGGTATAACAGGTAAGATTATTTTTTCACGGGAGTCACTGATTCAGTATTCCACATAACCAATTATTAATGACTCCAAAACAATGAATTGGCTTAGTTCTGCATAAGAGCACATCACATAACTGACAATAGATAATTGAAATGAGAATAAACGTTTTTACCACCGTATCCATGCACACTATGCAAGCAACTTAGGTCGTTATTACAGTTATAAAACAACAGAATTATATGCCAAGCTAAAAATAACTTCTTTTGTTATTTTTATATTTTGCAACATTGTTCTTGTAACTGCTGCAATTTTCTTGCTCTTTGGACTTCAAAGATGATTAGCTTTAACCAACCTTTCAAATGTTTCAAGACTACAAATAAAATTCCTAGCGTCCTGGTTTTAGAGCATTGGGTAATACTGTTGTTTCCCAAAATGGAATTACCTTTTTTCTTTTGTCGTGTGATACAGATAGCCTAAGAGCTACACAAATTGAAATGACCGACACTATCTCTTCTTCTCTCTCTCTCTCCACATACAAACACACACACACACATCCTCTAGGTAAAGACCTACGCGGGCTACCTGCTTCCTCTAACGAGCAAAACAAAATGCAGTCGAATGAATGAGCTAAAGATAAACAAAGACTCCTCCGAGCGCCAGCTATCATCAGTACCGGGTTCGCTCGAAGGCCTCGTAACACCTCGAGGAAGGCGAGAGCGAGGGTGATTAACATCGCATGTCTTCATAATGCAATCCAGGGGGAAGGACGTCCTCAAACCTGAGTCCCCTCGGGTGAGCCACGAGTCCTTGTTGACAGTGTTTACCCGCGCACCTGTCATCATGTCCTAGGGCCTCACCTGTCTACACCCACCCAAGTGTAACGCTGATATTGCCCTCGGCCACCATTCTCTCTCTCTCTCTCTCTCTCTCTCTCTCTCTCTCTCTCTCTCTCTCTCTCTCTCTCTCTCTCTCTTCCTCGATCCTTACTCTATCATTTTTGTTTTCAGGCTCACTATTTGATTATGCTACTTTAACATTCTTGTTTTGAACAATGTTCTCGTGTTAATGATGTGCTAAGTTATACTACATTTCAGATGTTTACAAAAGTTAAAGCATACAATAATAAAGTGAAATAAATATTATTCTAAAAACTACAAATACAAAGAAGCGCGAGTTCTTCAAAACATTACAGACTGACGAAGCCTCCCACCCCTAATGTTGCTATGTTACAAGGGACTTTTGTCACCAGGCATAAAAAGTGCACTGTTACAAACATCTTATTCTCGTTCAGTTTAAATCCCCGAAATTATAATGAAAATTTTCTGATCGTGAATATACGAAAGTATCCGAAATTCTCTACAGGAAAAATGGAACCAAATTGCACATCACCAACTACGGAACAGTCAGTCACTTGTTTCTTTACTCCTCAGACAAGGAGACTGGACTTAAAAGCCTTAGTAATATTAAGAACAAAAAGAAAGGGCCACGTGACACCTGTTGTGGCCAAATTGGGGTACTCACTAGACTCACCTCCATAGCAGTGGACATCTTTGGAGCAGGAAAAATTTAAAGTCCTGCTCACTCTCTCTCTCTCTCACACACACCTTAACACAACACTAGTTTCTAAAACTACAACAAACTCCACGGTAAAGCTGACGGTGAGGTTTCACTCAAACACAAAATCTGGCGAAAAAATCAGCAGCTAATAAGGATCACACAAGAACGGTAGCGGACACCGAGATTATCACAGTCTCAAAGGCTGCGTGTGGGTGCGCTGCCTTACTAGTAACGTGTGGCCCGCTAGCGGTGCGCGGGGGGCTCTGCCGGCGGTTCCCCAGGCTCCTCCTGGTCTCCGCCCACCCCACGCCCACAGCCACGAGGTGAGCCAATCAACACGCTCCAGTGCATAACTGGGAGGGCCGAATGGGGCCAAGGGCAGCGCCGGGCCTGGAAGGGAGTGGTTTCGGGCGACGCTCCACCTTCGGTGCACACGCTCACACAGGCCGCGAGCAGTACGCACACGCGACGGGACAGACACTGCGTCAGGTAAGGCCCTGCCGCCAGTGCATCACTGTGCACGAATCCCACAAGACGCGGGCTTGGGAGGTGTCCACGACAGTCCTCCTCCTCCTCCTCCTCTTAGACACAAACAAGAACCACCAAGAGGTCGTTCACAGGAGTTCAGTTCAGTCATTCCTGAAACCTGGCTACTTGATGAGTGCATACATACCCTGACCACCATTCGCTTCAGGTCAGGAACCCATTGTGTATATGATATCTATTTGTATGATGTAAAAAAAAACCTCCTTGAAACCCCTTGCAATGAAAATACTGATTACCTCGAGCGAGCAGTCACCAAAATTGAGGAGATATAGTACACCAGAATTGATTCACGTCTCAATAGGTCGACTTCATTTAGGGTCACGTCTCGTGAGGCCTTGACTCCTCTCCCCCCCCCCCCCCTCTTCAGCAACAAACGCAAAAACAAGCGTGCTGCCTCAACTCGCAAACGAAACTGATCACCCGTTACAACGGAGTGACTTAACAAAGATGCCTCTAACTATAAGTCATTAAAAGGATCTTTTAAACTATGCAAAAAAAAAGGCTGTTATATGCTCTAAGTTCTTTACTAATGTACATACATGAAAACTAGGAGGAACATCACCCAACAAATCTTCTAATGATAATGATATTAATAACATAATTCAGTTCAGGTCATGGACAAAAATACAAATGCAGATACGACAGAGACAATAGCTACATTCATCATTACTGATAGTTGTAGCCTACTATTACATTGATATGTCATAGTAAAAGCAGTTATAATCTAGTATAGCACTAATGATAGCAGCCAGTTCAAGGGAAAGACGGTACTTTTCAACAAAGTAATTGTCGTTTATAATAGTATGAATGATAACAATATATGAAAAGGTTTGTTTGGTGACCTCTGATGGACTTCCTATAAGTGATTGATATCAAGGTTTTTGTCAGGTCCATGAAATACCTGGCCCTGTTTCAGGTCATTTTCAGGTCTTTCTCTTAAGTCATCGTCGTCCAGTGACTCGCAAATATTTACCTGCTTCTTGGAATTATTATTTGCGAGTTAAATGCGTCCATCCAAGTAAAGAACCTACTGTGATCATTCATATGTGAATATAAGAGTACCAAGACCGACTGTGAGACATTCATCAACAACCAGGAGTTAGATGGGTCCATTTAAACACTAAGACCATCTGCAGTAGTTCACAACCGTGATTTTTGAATGACCTCATTAAACTACCTGTTCACAACCTTGAGTCTTGAGTGGTCTCATAAAAACTACCTGTCCACAACCATGAATCTTGAATGGTCTCACAGAACTACCTGTTCACAACCATGAGTCTTGAATGGTCTCATTAAACTACCTGTCCACAACCATGAGTTTTGAATGGTCTCACAGAACTACCTGTTCACAACCATGAATCTTGAATGGTCTCGTTAAACTACCTGTCCACAACCATGAATCTTGAATGGTCTCATTAAACTACCTGTTCACAACCATGACTCTTGATGGTCTCAAAAAAACTACCTGTAATCATTAACATTCATGAGTCACATAAGGGTACATTGGAAGCCACCTGGAATCATCATCCTCAACCAAAGTTCATTCGTGTATATTCAAGGCCACTTGAGACCAAGAGCAACAGAGAGACGCAACTACAAAGTACTATAATGATCTGAAGTCATCCCCAACCATGAGTCTGAAGGGTGCATCTATTACGGAAGGCTTGTGTACATAAATCAAGCCAAATATCTGTAATATTTAACACTCACATTTTAATGGTACAGTTGAACTCAATGCCTGGGATCGAAGACAATCCTCTAGTACGTGGGTTCTCAGCCAGGAAGGAATTGTGATCACAGACTGACAGGCTCAAACTGGGTCTAGGACCACACAAAACAGTGTGCATCAGTCCACACTACTGAGAGGTCACGCTGGGATTTCTCTAAGCTAGCTTGTGTGTTTGTGTCAGTATTTTGTTGCATATTATTTGGAATGCACCTTATGAGACAGACAATTTTGGAGGGGGGGGGGGGGGGGGGGGGGGGGGGATGACATTCTGACATATGGTGAAGGGGTGCATGAGCAAAAAAAAAAAAAAAAAAAGTTGGGAACCACTGCTAATACAGCTGTTATGAAGAATATTCAAAATCATCGATGCCAAGAGACACCCACATAGCAGCAGTCACATGGATTTCTGAAATGGACCTTTATTGTATTTGACTTATCAAATTCAACTTTCATTCAGTCACCAATATACAAAATTCCTTTTTTTTTAAACCTTCCTAAGACGTTCCATACCCTCATTTTTTGAAGGGTCATCAATAGGTATCTTAAGGGATATTAGCTCATAATTCACCATGAACAAAATCTTCTCATATTTACCCATCCCCCAAGGGACACACAACAACCACAAGTCAGTATCTACCAGGGCAGTCTAATATCAGTTCTTAGAGAACTTTTTCAATCAGCTACTTCTTTCTCTGGAATCAATAACATATACTTATTTCATTCAAAACCAAAGGAAATATCTCGCATTTAAAACCCTTTGTAAATGATCCTGAGCTATGGAAGTAATTAGCTAAACTACTGCTCCAACTTCAAGTTCAGGACCAAAAGCAGTGGTCCGAGTTTAAGGATCACCAGTAGTAATCAAAGAACAGGCAGATGTCCAGTAAAAAAAAATATCAAGACGTTCAACCATGTAAATTATCATTAAAAATCTAGTAAGGCACTCAAGACCTGGGCTATTTGATCGGTACTCAAAACCTGGGTTTAAAAGAAAAAAAAAGAAGAAAAATAAAAACATAATGCCACTAGGAGAAGCTAAAGACTATTAGAATAGTGTAGGATTTAGAATTTAGGCCTCAGGCCAAGCACTGGGACCTACGAGGGCATTCAGTGCTGAAACGGAAATTGACTTTAAGAAGGTATGAGAGGTGTAACAGGAGATATATCTCGTATTTGCACTATGAAACAACTGTTAGAAAAGGGTGGAAAGTCCGAAGGGGCAAAGAAAAAATGAACAAAGGTAGAATAAAGCTAAAGACTATTAGGAATGAGACTAATTGTAATAATTACTTTAAACCTACAAATAACCTTGAAAAAGGAGAAAATGACCAACTCTCATCTGGAACCAAACATCAATGAGAAAAAGCTACTACAATATGATGTAGCCTTAAGCTTGTAAACCCAAGCCTAAGGTTATAAGGCATTAAGTCTGCACACAATCATTGGAATCCTAGGAATTAACCCAAGCTAACAACCTAAAGCACTACAGTAGATGAAACCTATTCACATGGAACAAGCACTCATGAGCCACTGACTTGACATTCAAACTTCCAAAGAATGTTGGTTTCAACCTCCCACCCCAGACCCAACACAGCAGCAGTCACTGATCATGGTACACAGCCAGTGATTTTTCATCGCCCTGGGGGAGACACGAACCTGCGACAGTGGGTGGCATTCCACGATACTAACCACTATACCAGTGTACCTGAATCACAAAGCCCAGGCTAAAGACCATGAACATTTGAAATATGTCCAAAGACTACTAGAATCAAGTGTCCTATTCCAAAGCCAAAGTAGTACCTCAAGATGCACATGGGAATGGGTCGTCCAGTGATGATATGAGAACTCTCAGAGAAACTATTCTCCATCCTTTTGCTTCATGGTTTACTTCTTGCGACACGAATTAATGGGTTTTCTTTCCATTCCACACTTTCCCCTTTCTTATCTATAATTTTTATCTAATATTCAAGTTTTACTATATTACAATTCTTTCCTTTTTAATGCATTACTTCTCTAAAATGATATAATTTGATAAAAGTACTTATGAATATACTAAAAGACAGTAATCTTTAGTAGACATTAAATTCTTCATTAAACAGTTGTCATCTACAAAATTACCAATTTTTTTCATATAACTTTCTATATCTGGGAAAAATATCTGTGAAATGAAGTTCATTATGCTGTGATTCTTATATCAGATTATTGGTGTTGGACATACCCCAACATAAATCAGGTGACAGCAGTGTTTTAATAACAAAACCTTCAAACAAAGGGGATTTTGGATTTTGTAGATTTTTTTTAAAAATTGTACTCTTCCACATGAAAGAATATTGAGATGTTTCTACATGACACTAAAACATGTCGTAAACACTTGTCACCAACTTATCCAATTTATATCACAAACAAGTTGAAAACAGGTCAACAACCGTAAGTGGAGAACGAACTTTTGGCAAATACTGGATAATCACATAAAGCACTGGTTAGAGCTACGAATAAGTTGGTGACATGTACCGAATCTGTTTTTTTATGGGAGTTATGAGTTGGCGACGCGTTTACATGTATTACCAGTGTGGACGTATCCCTTGATAGCTAGGCTTTTGTTTCAAAGAGATGTGTGAGTGCTGACTGCAACAATTACAAGAGAATCTCAATCTTTCCAGTGTCCTTTGAATCTAAACACTTCTATAGACTGCCACTGTGACGATAGGGAAACAATTAGTCAATTATGAGGACTTTTAGATCAAGCTCTCTACATCCAAAGTTCAAAATTATTTCAATTAATTACAGTGGGTAAACAGTGGGCTCACAATGCAAACTTGTAACTCAAAGGATGAAGGCAACATGCTTATACGTATCGTCCACACTGGTTAGGAAAATGTATTCTGAGACTAGACCCCTCTTGTCCAGGGTCACATTCCATGAATTTTTAAGAATTTTAGTCTTTAATGGCGACTTGATTGATGATACATAAAATAATTTATGCAGAAGATGCTACTCATGCTGAAATTATTGTTTTCAAATGTCAGCTGGAGATGCTGTTGGACTTAACTGTGGCTCCACCTCATGATCCCTGGTGTTACCTTCGATTCAAAATATTCTGTTTCGTACCACTTAAAACCACACAGATCATTGCATGCAGCCATAAAATTAGATGCTGTTTAATAAGATAATGGAAATACTTCATAGTTTTGTTGCACCTTCACTGGAATATTGTTCTCTTGTCTGCACGCCTGTGACCTACCGTGATCTGTTGATAGATAAGCTGCTCTATTATCTGGTTTCCTTTTTCCTTACAACCACAACTTGTTTGAATAACTGTCTGGCCATTTTCACAAGCTTTACTCAACATGGAAACTTCAACTTTTATTATTTTTTGTCTGCCCCTCAAGAACTGCAAGCTATTTACTTTGCAAAACATCAGCAACCACATTCTATTAAAGCTACTACACTGTCATACCGGCCACAGGTAGAAGTCTCGCATTCCCTTAGCTATGAAAACAAGTGGTCTTCTTGTCGATGTTTGATACAGATGCTTGCAAGTTCAAGCGATTCCGCAATACCATTTTATCCATAGAAAATCTGACATTAGTTGATTCATTTTCAGTTATTAATTATTTGATACACTAACCTATTCTCTTCTTCGTGAACTCGGCACCATCCCGAATGAAGTTTTGTGATATAAAACAAAACTACCTAATCTTCACACTTTCATTAAAATAAGACCTGACATAACCTATTAGATCCCATCATCATTTAAGTCCCAACTTGACTGACAAATAGAATATCTTAGGTGATGCAAATTGGATTAAAACTTGAATATATTCTGACGAACTTGGCAATGTGTATTTCATTTCCAAAATCCACTAAAGCACCTCTATCGAAGTGACAGGCTTCGTAACTTCAAGAACTAAGGTTACAATTGCAACCTAAAACTGAAGCTTACAGCCTATGGAGAGCCAGAAGGAAGTGATTATCAGAAAGGGAAACCCTAACAAGGAAGTTTGTCTACCATATACCATCAAAATAAGATGTAGCATCCAGCAACATGTATTCTATCAAGTCTTAGAAGTCAAAGGACTAGCCAAAGACTAACAGCCCCTGGCACTAATCTGATTATCTAGAGAATTCCATTAAAACCATTTATTAGAGATGAGTGGTCTTGAACTTTACAAGTATTTAACAAGCAACAAAGCGCAAATAACATTGGGACTAGATCAAAACTGAAATGCTATTGTAAATCTATATTTCAAAAAATCCGAGTGGGTCTGCCTTGTTTGTCCACCTCAGGGGGGAGGTGAGGTAGGTGGTAGGGGATCAGGACGGTAGGAGAGGCATGACACATCCACCTTCCTCATGAAAACCTGTTTGTCCGCCCTGTGTGGGGACGGGGTAGGTAGGGGAGACAGGACGGGTAGTGCCGGGTTCCAGCACAGCGTAACGCACGCCATCAAGCTCGTATTCTTAATAATGAGTCAAAATACGTCTCAGGTTGACTCATCTGAAATACTTTGTCTTCAATCAGTTACATAAAGAACAATTTGTTAATATCTTGAGTGAAGATCAAATTAAAACTTTCACAACATTCACCCATAGCTTCGCAATATTGTTATATGGTAAGACATCATATTATGTCAAATGTTACACATCAGTCAAAACCAAACCTGCTTGTATCTTTCCACACAAACAGACCTATGTAATCATCAGCATTGAACTGAAGAAATGTTTATACAAATTTATCTAATGATTAGCTGTACTGACGAAATATTTAGACTAGCTATACTCAAGAAAACTTAGTTTGTGGCTGTTCAAGCCAGAGAAGCCTTGAATCTTGGGAACCCAAAAATCACTTCAAATAACCTTGATTTTTAATTCGTCGAAATTCCGATTTCATTCATTCACAAGGAACAGGGAAAAAATTTGTAACTCGTCCAATTCTAAGAGTTATGGGTAAATGCATAAAATTTCTTGAAGCTGGAAACAAGACAATATTAATTGGTTGGTTTGCCAAGACTTGGCTATAATCTAGGCCAGCACTTGACCAAGTATACACTGACAACATGGGAACTATTTCAACTCAAGTCTCAATACCAGTTCCCCAAAAGCGCAGCTACGTTATATGCATTAAACAGCGCAAAACTAGTTGCAAATTCTGTAGACCTAGCACTACTAATTGACTCAAGTACCTGCTGTTTCAACTTACTCGAATTTAATATAACATTCGACGGAATCATTATGTTTCTCCCTAATACACCCGTGCACACAAACTTTATGGTTTTATATATATATATTATATATATATATATATATATATCTATATATATATATTAATTAATATTATATATTATAATATAATATATATATTTATATATATAGGATATATGTGTGTGTACGTATGTATGTATATAAGTTTATAATTTGTGTACAGGCCAGGATCTGGAATGCTCTACATTCTGCACGTTGCAGAATCGGTTCATTCTGAGCTGAATACAATTAATCAAGTTGCTCAATGGTTAGAGGAATATACTGACAGTTTATTGGCTTTATCGAAAATGCTATTAATTAAAGCAGAGGAAAAATTAAAAGTATATCAATGATATTAGTTGTAAGAAGTGAGTTACCGCCTCGTAAGAATGAGACAGCTAGACTGCATAAAACTTTTAGACTGTTTCTCTTGATATTCCTTCTCTTTCCTATAAACTCTATGCAGTGGAATCAAGTCGACGTCAAAATGCCATTTTTGACATAATGGTGCCATAGTTCATGGGCATGCGATGTCTACCCAGCCAGGAATTCTCTTTAAGTCAGATTCTTGAGGATGAGAAAGTTCTTTCAGTGAAATATCCCGAACAATGACGAGAACAAAACTCACGTTCATCGCGAAACTGTAATTGGTAAAAAGTACTTTCCGATCACCACCGATTTCATCTCCACCTCTCCATCGTGACTGACAGACATCAATCAGTTCTGAGAAGGTAGAGAGCTCTTTTCCAAACCTGCAGTCTCCTTCAAACGAAACTTTTATCCCTTTCCTGGATCCCACTCCGTCTATCCTACTTAAACTGTCAGCACTTATCCTAATGACAACACAGCTACATCTAATCACAAGTGTAGTGCAGCAAAAATTACACGGTCAACACTGATACAATCTGCCGGATCACCGCTAATTACATCACCGAGCCACAACTAATCACATGGAAAATAAATGCCTTATTTACACTATACTCAAGTCGGGCCAATTACGCTAACTGCATTAGACCTAATGGCAACCCTCGAACTATGAGAAAATTGCCACCTCTCGTCTGCAACCTGACATCAATAAGACTTCGAATATATCACATCCATCCATCTATGACTGAAAAGACTGCATCACCTCTGCCCACGGACCGAACCATGACAAAGGGAATCAGAGTACAGTACTATTCCTGCCTTTCTATGAAGAGGGAGGGGAGACGGAATTACCTCCACCAGTAAGATAAGTGCTGTAGAGTCAAGTTTTCCTGCGCAAGATGGTCTCTTAGAAAATTCGTGCTCAAGGGATATTTATTACATTTAGCACTCAGAATTACTGTTCAGATTTAAAAAAAAAATTCTAGTGCAAAAATGTTTTACAAATGTTTCCTTCACAAGATTTGGGTATCCTCATTCCCCTAAAATGTTCACGCACGTACATACATATAGGTGAATAGGAGTCAATACATACCAACTGCTCACTTACCGAGACAAACTAATCCACGGAAGGTATAGCGCATTTCTAACAAAAGCTCTGACATCCCTGTTGCGTAATCTGATCTACATGGGCTGTGAATTAAATAACTGATTATTACACTCGCTCAATTGTGAGCCTCATTGTGACTCACTGCCATTCCCCAGATTTCTAGTGTCCGGACGCTCACACAGGTTTCATGAATGATCAGACTTCCTGTTCGCTAACTTTCACATTTCATAGTCACTGAGACAAAAGAAGTCAACTCAACTTATAAGCGAAAGAATATTATTTAATCATTAATTAATTCATCGATAAACGCAAAATTAATTTTTCTCATATTTCTTGGCTATCTAACAGACCATTCTTCGTTAAATTTGGTAGAGACGACGCACTCCTAGTCAGAATTCAATGGTTTTTTCTCTCTCACTTAGTAAACCGTGTCCCATAATTGGCCTTCGTGATGGTAAATTACATCTTCCACCAATTGGCTACGGTTTGTGACAAGTTCCTACAGTTTATTCGGATCTTTCCTACATAGTGAGCACCAACAAAGTTCGGGGGTCGTTGTCTAATACTAATGTTTCTTGAGGGTCATTATCTTCATGATATTTGCAGTCTTTTGTTTATGTTTTTACCAGCGAGGTGGATAGTTAGTTATTTTGTTGACAAAACATACAACTATTAGAACAAATTTGTCCAAAACGAGACACAATGCAAAATATAAAAAATTTGTCCAAAAAGAGATATAATGCAAAATGTACAAAATTTATCCAAAAAGAGACTATGCAAAATATACAGAGTAGACAGTAATCTCTTTTGTTCTTTCTATACGAAGGTTATGGGAAATGAGGCGCAAACGACTGAAAGCTACACGAATATAATCAGAGATATATAATTTACCAGTTTATAATTTGTGTATTCCTAAGTTGGGATTCAGTTTGTTTTAATATGTACGAAAGATCCGTTTACTGTTCAGTTATTTGTTTTGTATAGTTTGTTTATTTGTTTATTAAATAATAATTCGTAAACGGTCCACGATAGTAAGAAATACGCCTAAATATTCCGTATCGTTCCAATGAACTTACGACCAGAAAAAGTGGAACACCTACGCCGGGGAGACGTAGTACTAAGTATCTTGGAAGTTCCTTTACTCTTTGTTTCCCCAAGAACGGCGACTGGCACAGCTGTTGTTCAGTACTGCTGAGCAAAGGAGTTGCAATTTTTTGAAATTGGTAGTCTTTAACGTCAACACTGGGGCTAGGTTATGGTTTTGTGAAGTGCCTTGCTTTACTTACCTCCACATAGCAAGAGCAGATTTGTTTCCTGGTGTTAATCTTTTATGTTTACTGTATATGGTGTTTATGTGTGTTGCTTGTGACAGTCAAATGACTTTTAATTGAGCAATTACTTTGATAAAGTCTACACTGTATGATGGGGAAGCTTGTTTACTGAGGTGTAGAACTATTTTTGTTCATTATTGTTTCGTGACGATTATCACTGGCAACCTGGTCTTGATGAGAGAGAGAGAGAGAGAGAGAGAGAGAGAGAGAGAGAGAGAGAGAGAGAGAGAATAAAAAATGCACCGAAGTTTCTTTGGCGCCATCGAGTTTTCTGAAAAGCTTATAATCCTGTACGAAACTCTCAGTCTCGGCCCATGAAACTCTCACCTGCGGCCAATGAAACTTTCAGCCACGGCACGGTGATGGCCTGTGTTGTTGGCACCTATCACAGTGCTAGACGCACGATCATGGCTAACTTTAACCTTTGATAAAACAGAAACTACCTAGACTAGAGAGCTGCAATTTGGTATGTTTGATGATTGGAGGGTGGATGATCAACATTGCAATTTGCAGCCCTCTAGCATCGGTAGTTTTTAAGTTATGAGGGCGGACGGACAGACAAAAAGCTATCTCAGTCGTTTTCTTTTGCAAATAAAAAAAAAATAAAAAAAAAAAAAAAAAAAAAAAAAAAAAAAAAAAAAAAAACGTTGACTGTAAGGCCGCATTTTCCTTTTTTCTTTTTCTTTTCAACCATTAAAGGGGTAATTCATTGAAGCTTTACTTTTCATAAAACTAACAAGACCTGTGTTGGAATCTTCCGCCCTCTGTGTACCGCTACTGACTTCGAACTTGATGTTCATCTACCAAATTTGACGAAAGAACGGTTAAGCGAATCAAAAAGAATTCGAAAAAAGTAAATAACAGGATTAATGATACGAACTGATTTAAAATGAGATGACGTCCTTTTACGTGTTAATCGAGTAGATTCTCTAAATGGCAAAAAAAAAACCTGATCTATCAACGTCAATATAGCGCAAACGTGAAGTACTTAGATTTGAACAACAACTGCGCTGGAGAAAAGAAAAAAAATCACGCAGACCTGTTATACGCTTCCATGTTATCTTAACCAGGAGGCATTATTTGTGAGAACCTGATTTACAGCAAATATCGAAGTTCAAGGTCCAGCTTGAAACAGCCAAATCAGGTTTCACGTACATAATCCCAGGCATTAGCGTGTATATTAGCCGACAACATAAAAATCTAGGAGTCAAGAGAAGACTCGCGTAGTAGGACAAGAGTGATAAAAAAAAGGAAAAAAATAGTCATGACTTTGCACGGTGAGGCTCCAGCCATCCACAGATACCTGTTCCATAAAAGGTAAAATCTTCATCTGTGTTCGAATATCTTATAAACATTTATCAAATAGCTGCAATGTGACGAAATAAAGATCGTGGTGACATCTGTTTACTGTTATAAATCAGTGAGCACTTGCATTGACTCTCCTTTCTGCTTGGACGAAAATATCTTTTCTGAATATACTTATCACCATCGTTTTTGTGGCCTCATCTCAAAAACAAGGAAAAATGAGCACAACCTCTCCAGACGCAGTTAATAGCTAAATACTCAGAAAATCAACACGTGCCTTTAGTAGCTGGTATCACATCCCATCATTATGTAACCGGAAAGCAAAAAAACTAGCACCTACTACCTAGTATAGTAGGTAACCTTTTTGACAATGAATCCTTTGTAAAAAGCACACAAGGACAGAGCCACACATCTGGAGCCTTGTTGCAACACAAATAAACAGGTAATCGGAGGATGTAAAGGTAGTTTGATACCAGTAGTAGTATGCTGCTACCATGGGTTATCATTCGGCCTCGAAGGCGCCTTTATTTGTCTCTGAAACCTTCTCTTACTTTGCAATGAAACTGACGTTAACATCCAGACACTGGTAGTTTGTTATAAAGGTGTTAAAAGTCTGAGGAAGGCTATCTGGTTTCTGAAGGTTGTTCTCATGTTTGCAAAAAACAAACGTAGCACTTTAAGCAAGGTATGAGGAAAGTTTTTTTTTTTATACCCTACTGGCAGGGAATTTAACATTCAACAAATGATTACGTGGTCTTCTATAAATCAGGTGAAGGTTCTGCAAGCAAAATTCGGAGAGTGCCTCTAGGGGGAGGGTACCAACGAGTGCCATCCTCATCTCTGAAAGCCGCTTCAGTCACAGTACATACTAACCTGACAATGACCACAGACCTATTGTTTGGAGTCCCTATCACATTAAGTTACTCCCCCCCACCCCCTCCCCTCCCCACAGGATATAACGAAGCACGACGCATATTCAAGAGAAGTAAGCTTGGAGACTTCTGGCCTCTCCATAGTGAGAGGCAGACTCCTGCAAAGTGGCATTATTCGTGGCTTGCATAACAGCAGTTTATGAATTTTTATAACGTGATGATGTTGAAAGGATGAATAAGACACATCATAAAAAAGAGGACTACGATTTAAACATCGTATAGATAGAAAGAGATAAGGGTTATAAGATTGAATTTCACGATTTGTATATAATGACAGCCTCCTGATTTATATAAAACAATAAAGTTCAATTGCTTAGATTTGTCAGCAGAGAGAGAGAGAGAGAGAGAGAGAGAGAGAGAGAGAGAGAGAGAGAGAATGCTAAAACAAACCGGCAAGAACAGAACGAATAAACCGTGGATCGACGTGAAGCGGAGGAGGAGGCGAAGAGGAACAGCGTTAAAGGAACCGTTCGAGGTCCAGGACTAAAATAAAACTGCTTTCGAAATCAGGCGATCAGAAAGTTGATGCTGGGCTTTATATGCATAAACGGTTTCTGAACGACTCGGCGGGCAATTAAGAGCCCATGAAAACGATCGTTCATGCAGCCGGGAGAGGAGCAGCACGCTCTGGCAAACCCGGCCGATGAAAGACAAGTATTAGACAAGTATTACAAGCCTACAGAGCACGTGTAATGGGGTATAATGAATGCGTTGGCCCAACTCCTCGGCTCTACAAATGACCTTTCCACACACAACCCGACGCTGACGCTCTCTTGCTTTCCCTTCGGTACAGGAACTCCCCATTCCCCCAGAGGGACACCTGCTCTTATTTATTTTATTCTCTCTCTCACTTCGCACGATCTATTTAAACATCGTGTTCTCCTCGCAACAATTAATCCCAAACTAAAAAATATGAAGAAGAAAAAAATAGAATCTACTTTCAGGTACCAACGTACCAACAGCAATAATGTCAAAACCGTATGAACACAATGTCGGAGAGAAATGCCGTGTAACTTTCGGAGGAAGAATATTCGCGAAGCCACGAAAAATTTGCGACCATAATTGTCGCCATCTTCGCGAAACGGAATTACCATAAAACAGGTCACGAACTGAATTGGCAAAAGTGTAATAAGTTGCGGGCAGTAATGGTGCCCAATGACGGGTATTTTGGCACAGCACTACTCGCCACTCCCATCGACCTACACAGCCAATTACACGTTCAGGATTGATGGTCTTCCGCGCAACTTGAAAATAGTCGCAAATGGCTTTGTCTCTCTCCCCGAGAACGGAAGGCTCCATGGAGGAGGAGGAGGAGGAGGACGTTTCTTCGGAGGACTTCGGTTCCGCCTCTTGTACTTTCGTGTGTAATGGATGTTTGGCCTTCTTAAGTGTATGGTAGGGACACTCAGTGGCAGCTCCAACAAGCTAGCTAATGACGGCTGAGATCTATAATGAATAAATAGAGAGAAATTTTCACCGCCAGGGACTAGAAACTTGAGCACGCAACCTGACACTAAAACATGCCAGATTCCATTTTTTTTCTCTCTCTCTCTCAAAAGAATATATGTCACTGATAAAATCAACTGAATTTAGGTATTGTGAAATACACTGTAAACAGTTGCATGTAATTCATTGTTCAATCAATCAATCAATCAAATTTTTAATAAATATTATTTATATACTAAAAATAATATATTATATTATATCTATATAATATATTATATTTATATTATATATATATATATATACACACACAAAATCAATGAATTAGGTATTGTGAAATACACTGTAAACAGTTGCGTGTAATTCATTGTTCAATCAATCAATCAATCAAATTTTATATATATATATACGTATATATATATATATATATATATATATATATATTATATATATATATATATATATATATATATATATACACAATCAACTGAATTTAGGTATTGTGAAATACACTGTAAACAGTTGCATGTAATTCATTGTTCAATCAATCAATCAATCAATCAAATTTTATATAAATATATATATATATATATATATAGTATATATATATATATATGTATATATATATAAATAAAGGTTTTTTTGCCACGAAGGAAAAAAATGAAAAAACGAGTTGGCCGAGTACTTCCGAATAGGACCGAAAGTACTCGGCCAACTCGTTTTTTTCATTTTTTCCTTCGTGGCAAAAAAACCTTTATTTATACATAGCATCACGTTTTATATACTTCGTGATCAAGTTATTCATGTATATATATATATATATATATATATATATATATATATTTATATTTATATTTATATATATATATATATATATATATATATATATATATATATATATATATATATATATATATACAATATCACCTGAATTTAGGTATTGTGAAATACACTGTAAATAGTTGCATGTAATTTATTGTTCAATCAATCAAATTTTATATGCATATATATATATATATATTATATATATATATATATATATATATATATATATAATAATATAATTATATATATATACATATAAACATAATTGCATAATTACAATTATTAAGAGGTGCCAATATAAATAATAAATAAATAAAAGAGAATACTTCAAGAGTAACAAACCAGTTTTTTGACGAACCCTTTTTTTTGACAATTTTTAGCTTTATTTCCGGTTTTTATTTTGCACAACTTACGACACAAAACACATGGTTTCAAATTGACACGCGTAATGCAATCCTGCAACAATCCACTTTGATGTGGCCTCCTTCCCATACTCTTAATCATTCTACTGAAAAGTAACCCCTAAGAGTATTTGAGGACGTAAGCGGCAGTCCTTATAGTACAGGTAACAGAAACAAAGTGATGTCAAACTACAAACAATTACATATTCATACGAAGGTGTTCAAAACACTGTGTAGCCTATTCCATATTCGATTAACTGCTTCACCCAATAAACGGTAAACGGTTAATTTTCTTTAAAAATTAGGAACGTTATGTAACAGTGACGGTATTTAGGAAGACAGGTGATAAAAAAATACTACTTGGAGATTAAGGAAAATAATAAACGATATGTTTATGAAAGAAGTCAAACATATAACCTTCTAAAATACGGCCAATTTGACAGAAAGGACCTCTTCTTCCTTACCTGTAAAGTTGCGTCATCGATAACTCATCCTAAAACACATATCTTAAAAACAATACCTACCACAGCAGTCAAAGCTACTAATAATAATCATCATAACAAAATTACTAATGACAAAAAGACACGATAATAATAAGAACATCAGTAATGGCGAAGACGATGAAGAACATTGGCGTCCTTCATATGAAAAGTTTCTTACAAAAATAAGTAGGCTAAAAAAAACACAATGGTATATACGATTTGTTAGAGAAAGAGAGCAGTTACTGGCAAAAATCACATAACAAATAAAATAAAGCTTTTATCACTAACATTAAATAAGGTTTTCAAAGGTCAGTTGGAAACCAAAGATAACCCTAGTTCAATAATTCAAGACAGTCTTCAGTTCATACTAGTGCATCAATACTAATATATTATAAATTCAATGTCTACATTTCCGATTCGTGTTTCCCACATGGAAGACTTCTTCGCTCTGAAATTTGTGTCATCTGCTTGAGAGAGAGAGAGAGAGAGAGAGAGAGAGAGAGAGAGAGAGAGAGAGAGAGAGAACTATCCAGTACGACACGAGTGCTTCTGTTCCTGCCCAACGGCAAACGTTGCTGCAGCATTTCGCTCGCAAACCGCAAACCTAAATAAAGCATTCTCATTTCCTACTTGGCAGACAGACTGAAATGCGGGTTTTTTAGAGCAGACCTGCTCGCATTAAACTGTAATTGTTTTTTCCCTCTCTCTCTCTCTCTCTCTCTCTCTCTCTCTCTCTCTCTCTCTCTCTCTCTCTCTCTCTCTCTTTTAAGCGTTCAGTGGCGTGAAATAACTTGAGCGACAGTAAGGGAAACAACATTCTTCATCGATCTATAAACCGGTCTAGTGTTGTAATTTCTACCCGTGAATTCATTCTACCGATATACACTTACCGAACAACTTGACGTATAAAGTTAACACTTATCTACAGTACTTGAAAGTGCAATACAGTCACTTACACGCATACTTTGTACGCATGATATAAAATGATAAAAAGTAACATCCCCTCTTTAAATGGAAATGTCACAGAGAAACAAGGACATAACGTTTTTATTCAACAGATGTTTCGATTAAACCAAGTCCACAAATCAGTGTTGTGTATCTCATCTATGAGCCCTGGGTTCGGTCCCCATGTGAGGTCGAAATTTATTTATATTAACACACGTGACTGTTGATTATTTTACCGTATCTACTCAGAAGGGCAATGCAAATGAAATGCTATCAACGGAGTGACTAATATGTCGAGAAGTTGGGTAAATTTCGCTGGCATGCAAAGTGCCCAGTCTGCCCAATTAAGCCCGAGGTACTGCGCAAGTACTTTCAGTTCAAACTTCTTATTTTGACCTGTAAGGGTCATTTGACAGCGACCTTGCCTTCCATTTGAGTATTGGGTTCGATCTCCATGTTTGGGAGAAATTTAAATCAATGTTTTGTTAATGAATGCAGAATTATGTAAAGGAAACTGTTAAAGATGAGTATGAAGCAAACTTAATGCAACAAACTGTCAGAGATTTATCAGACAGTACACATTTAAAAGACGTTTAAAACAAATGTACTTGATATCTAAGAATCCATCATGGTGTTGTAAATTGGACTGTTAATATTAGTCTGAGGTGTATACACACACACACACACACACGCGCGCGCGCGATGTAAATTTCTAAATTACTTCTTACCAAATGAGGAAGTATTTCCTCAATTAGCAGACACAACTGCGACTTAAGCATTTACTGATTAAGACTACATCAGTTTTCAAGAACATCTCCGTTTTTCCCAATAACTATCTTCAGAACTTTCCAACCTTTCCTTGTACTTCCTTACTAATAATCATGGTCTCCATTCTGAGAATGCATTGATAACCAGTGTTGCCACAAATGTCACAGACTTGGTAATGACTACGGCTGTGACATGACGAAATGTGTCGTTTCCATCTACTTTGAATTTTATTTTACTCTAAATGTCACTTCTCCCCCTCTCTAAGGAGAACCCACAGTCTTCCTACCTTTGCAACTGTGTGTGTGTGTATGTGCTTGTGAGCAAACGCAAGCGTGTACATGGGTAGTGTATTCGTCTGTATGAATACATATGAATGCGTCAACACAGTCAAACAAAAACACAAATGCTATTTCTGACGGTTAACTCATCTAAAGTATAATGTCTTCTATGAACGTAATAAGAAAAAGTTATTATACATCCGCCGGTTAACTCATCTAAAGTATAATGTCTTCTATGAACGTAATAAGAAAAAGTTATTATACATCCGCTACGCTAGTGAAAAGATTGCTACTAAATTAGTATCTATCTAGCACTCGGGGAGCGTTGCATAATAATTCAACGAGTATGTGATTCACACCCCATCACTGACAGCTGATCGTCACGAAATGTCGACAAAAGTGAAAAATACACTTCTGCATTATTTTTATATAAGAATTGCATTCGTGTTCTGCTTTTTCTTGTCATCACAGACACACACACCATGAGCCGACGAATTTCTTATCAACAAAAATAAATTCCCCTTCGGTTGACATATATGAATTAGATATTAAAGCTTACTTGAAAATAAATTTCCTAAACCACTTACTTTGAAAGCGGTACCCCTTCATGTATTAGCTGTGATATTAAGCATTAGGTCATGAAAACTTACAAATGGTAGATACTTTCCGCTGTTTCTATAAGGGTACAGCCGTAACAAAAGAACCGCATTATATATATATAAATGTAATAGCCACAATGCCCTTCTCGTGGTCAGGTCGGCAAGGTGACCTCGTCGTGATCATGGTATCGCGGGTTCGTTTCCCGCTACCGGACGTCATGATTTTTTTCATATTTCTTTGAAGTTGGATCTCGAGGCTTTGCTGTGACAAGCGTATAAAAAAAAAAAAATCTGGGGAGTTAAGAGGGCATTGTGGCTATTACATTTACATATGATTCTACATATATGTTTGTGTGTGTGTAAGGGAAAGGAAGACGGACACCAGACAGCGGCGAGCGGCGCCCGTCCGACAGCAGGGACGACGAACTTCGTGACGGACGACGACGCCGCCACGACAAGAGGCGCAACAACCAGAAGCAGCAGCAGCAGCAGAAGCAGCTGTTGTGTGTAAGCAAAAGATAGTGAGGAGGGAGGGAAGCAGTGGCGGACACGGTGCGTGGCCGCGATAGTGCGAGTTATTCTAAAACCTACGACTCATTCATAGTTTCAACCGCTGGGAAAGCTCCGCTGGGGACTTTGGTAAGGAGCGGGGAAGGGGGTTAGGGGAAGGCGAGAAAGGAGTGATTGGTTAGATGGTCTGTGTGTGGGGGGGTGGGGGGGGTGGAAGGATGGGAGGGAGGGGAAGTTAAGAAAGGCGATCAAGAGGAATGAAGTGGTTGGCGTTGAGGGAGAGGTATAGGGAGGGGTCAATGGAACGAAGTTTCAGGGAAAGGGAGAGAGAGAGAGAGAGAGAGAGAGAGAGAGAGAGGAGGTAGTAATAAGTGAGTAGGGACTGGAGGGGAGGGGGTAGGGGGTAGGGGGGAGAGACGGTCTTCGCGAGTGGAATGTGGTGAGGATTTTGTAGTACACAAGACCTACTTTTCTCGAACACTTGTCGGGCCAATAATGGAGATGACCGATTATGAGTAGGTACGGGTTACCGTGACAGATGTCAGGGGAACAAAGTTGTCGTCTCCTCCTCCTCCACTGCAGCAGCAGCAGCAGTTACGCGATCATTTGAAGACACCGCTGACACACATTTCTTGCAACCCCCGCCCCCCCAAAAAAAAAACAGGACGAGGCAAAACGGTGCCATCCTATTGCCTTCCCTTCAATTCGGGTGATTTCATAAACTTTTCTCCACAACAACAACACCAATAATAATAATAATAATAATAATAATAATAATAATAATAATAATAATAATAATAATAATAATAATAATAATACAAAGATCACTTACAATTCCTAACTACAATACAATGCTGCAGTTAAGAAGAGATTTAGTCTTTAATGTCTTTGGCAAAAACATATCAGGGTGACGTTGTTTCCCTGAAGTCAATCTCGAGCGACAAAATATTAAGAGGTTGTCTCTTGGCTTCATTAAAAGGTTGATGCTGATATTCAGCATAAATATCTTCCAAAACAGCATGTAATATGAAACAGTCAATTTTATATGAAACGCAAGAGTCACGGTTTTACGAATATCTACTTTCTACTTTTGACTCATTAAATCCTTACGTAAACTTATGACGACAGCGGGAACAACTTCCAAAGTAGATTATCTGATACCATAACAAAATGAAGAAAAATACCATTACTAAAAAGAGGGCCGTCTCCATAGAAATAGTGAATGTCAAAGGACATATGCCCTTACAGGCTTACTTATGTAAACTACGATCTATAACCTACTTACCTTTAAAAAGGCGACTGATCGCTTCCTTCAAGGTAGAAAAACCCCCACCCTCTCTCTCTCTCTTCTCTCCTCTCTCTCTCTCTCGCTCTCTCTCTCTCTCTCTCTCTCTATATATATATATATATATATATATATATATAGTCATATATATATATATATATATATATATTATATATATGTGTGTGTGTGTGTGTGTGTCGTTGATTTTAGCAGGAGATACAAGGAGTTACAAGGATTAGGATGTCTCAAAGACTTGTTAGTCCATCCGAGGAGACATCGTGTGCTCACTTATCTGTAGGAGCAGGTTTTACTGTGCACTCACAGTGTCCTATTGATTTGGTCTAGTTTTCTTTTAAACTCTTCTACGTACACTGTTGCTGTTTACAAGTTCTGGTGGCAGTTTATTCCACGTGTCACATATCTTGTATGTAAAGAAGTTCCCATAATGGGATGTGTTGTATCTCTTCAGTTCTAGTTTCCATCCATTATTTCTTGTCTGGTTTTCGTTTAATGTTAATAGGTTACTGTCAACTTTTGTTATGCCTTTCAGAGAGAAAGACTACCACTACAAACGTCTTCGTCCGTGGCAGTATAAATCTCTGAAATTGCCAGAGGAAAGTTGCATCCGGAATAAATGACCTCTGATGACATCACACCTAACTCAGATAAGAACAAAAAACGCGAGACTCTTCGGAACAACTCTTCGGCACTTGTACAAGGAATTTACAGCCACTTCTCAACATGCGCCCGGTACTCTTCAGGCAGTTCAATGACACTATCAAGGATCTCTATTGAATGTTTTCTGAAGTTTTCAAAGTTCATCACGCGGAGTGAGCCCGAATGCAGTTCAGGTGAATAAGCTCGGTGAACGAGACGACCGAGTTACTCTGATAAAAGGGATTTTTCTCTCGTTAGCCGAAATGCGCCTCATTTGGACTTGCTTCCTTTGGTTCAAGTGCTCTCACAGCTGTGCGTTTGTTGATGTAAATCATACTTTATTACTGTTCCCTCTCTCATTTACCTTCCCGGCGGTGTTCGCAACCACCATCATATAAAAATGAAGTCGAGAATGATATTATCAAGCAAGTAAATGATTAAGAGCACAAACGGAAATAAGCCGACCAACATCATTCTATTAATGGCTTGGAATCTGATATAACAATCGCAAAAGTCTTCACTTTTATTTTCCTTTGTAATCCAGTGTTTGGTTTTATATTCTGCTTACAAAAAAGAAAAAAAAAATTACGTTTTCCGTGCATCGGGATCTGGTGTTCCGAAAAACTTGGCACAACTCGCTCGTTCGTTCTTGGTTTCTCCCAGCAAAAACTTGCTCTTATTAACACTCGACGTAAGAGTTATCACCAAAATTAGTGGGTTACAAAAAGGAAAATGTTATACTTTTATGCATATATACACACACACATTATATATATATATATATATATATATATATATATATATATATATATATATATATATATATATATATATATATATATATATATAAAGTTATATGCCACGAGTGAAAATATACAACGGATTTTAGGTACTACTCCCTTTATAATCCCTATCTATCAGTTGTACGACCTTTCGTGTATCGTCATTTCCTCATGTATGTCAGTTCATCTGCTAAGTAAAGGACGTTTGAACGTCGAAAGATCTCGCGGATACTTTTCCCTCGTGGCATACAACTTTATTTAAGGATTTATCACGTTCCTAACTTTCGTGATTCAGTTATATATATATATATATATATATATATATATATATATATATATATATATATATATGTGTGTGTGTGTGTGTGTGGTGTGTGTGTGTGTGAGTGTGCGTGTACTGAAATTTACTGTAAAAAGGGGACTGAAATACTGGGGACTTGGAACAAGTACTTTTATAGTATATTACCACTTGAAAATGTAGAATATAGTACTACGAAAAACTTGTTCCAAGTCCCCAGGTTTTTTACTCACCTTTCTATTGTGGATTCAAGAATATTCCCAAGAAGGTGCACCTTCGTGCTACATTGATATATATATATATATATATATATATATATATATATTATATATATATATATATATATTGTGGATTAAAGAATATTCCCAAGAAGGTGTTCCTTCGTGCTACATTGAGATATATATATATATATAGTATATATATATATATTTATATATATATCTATATATACTAGTATGTATATATAGTGGTATATTTATTATATAATATTGGATTTTGGATGATCATGGTGACCATCCATTTGCCTTATGCACCCTAAGAAATGTTCAAGGTAATATTAATTTAATCTTTGTGTCAGCAGGTAGCCAATACTATGAGAGGCTTTTAACACATTAAATAAAGCAATGGTGGAATTACATGAAAAAATTATTCCTTTCTCCAGAAATGAATATATTTTTGGCATTAGGAGTTTAACTCTCATAATACTCATTACTTTTTACCAAACTCTCCATACATGCAAGAAGAATTCATGGCGTCTAGCCAATTATTCATTATTAAAAGAATAAAATCGGACTTGTCCCTCCAGTTTGGATACTGCAACAGAACAATCCCCTTTCGCCTAAATATTCTACTGAACTTGCACAAGATGTAGACACCAGTTTCACTGCTAATTTAACGAGCTGTCTTTGTTGACCAGTTACATTTAAATGCATTTCACTGATCTTGTATGGAAGCACATAGTCTGCATTGGTTTTACTAAGCGTTTCTCGTATGCTAGAATCTGAAATACACTCTCCATTGTTAAGGGAAAAACCAGAGTTAATAAAACTATTTCTTGCTAATTTGATAAAATGGGGAACATCAGAGAACACAACGTAAATTACGTCTGCGCGACATCAGGCATGTACCCAATGGTTTTTGTATGGCTTTTCTTTGGGAAAACGATGGTATTTTGTATTGGAGTTTTTCGTTTTTTCACGTGCATTAGAACAGCCAAAAAACCGCGTAGTTACTTGGCATTATCCCTTATAGAATAAATGAATGAATATGAGGGCACACAACAAGTCCTGTTGTTTATCTTGCGACTATGGGTAGCAAACAAAAGCATTGTTTTTGGTTAACCACGTGTGAGAGACCAGGGCGCGTGACGTCACGGTATTGGTGATTCATACCCAAAGCTCGTGGCTGGCTGACCTGTTGTATCTAGACTGTAATCGGTGCAAGCCTACAGCACCCTTTGCCAATGGAATCTCGAACAAATGCCTTTTCCCTGGCAAGGGCAAGACAGGAGGCCTACCGCCAACTACCCCACTATAGTATTTCCAAAATGACCAGAGCTCTCTGGCGGGGCTGTTTGGGTCCTCCCGCGTGCGTTTAATCTCTGCACATCTGCCAAATTTATAACAACAGAGAGATAAAACCATTTCTCCCATGACAGAAATCAAATATCATCTTTCCCGTTCAGCAGAATTCTAAATCAATTACAAAGGTTCACGATTGATAAAGGTTCTTTTAAGCAATAACAAAAAAACAGAATCAGATTTTCTATCAACATGGCAACATGGCATCTCATTTTGGAGCTGCTGCCAATTTTTCAAACGGTTCCACGTGCGGTTAAATCCACGGATAAGCCGCTTAGATTCTCTCCAGGGGGCACTTTCGGTGGTGACTGTACATGTCTGGAGGCCTTTCTCCTTTCTACAAATACCTTGATTTCTTAACATCGTAGGCATAGATAAATTGGTGAGCAAGGAAATATGAAACAAAGCATAACAGAATAAGTTTGACGAGTGAGAAAATAGCAATCGTATAAAGAGATATCCCTCTCTCTCTCTCTCTCTCTCTCTCTCTCTCTCTCTCTCTGTGTATGTGTGTGTGTGTGTGTGTGTGTGTGTGTGTCGCAAAATAATAGATAGGAAACAATGACTGAATACGATATGGCAACAAAGGTTTGGCCCGACTGAAATGACTAAAGTGTGGAGTCACAGCCATGGATAGACATCATCTTCACAGCCGAGAAAATTCCATCGTATACAAAATATATAAGACATTTTCTAGATGAAAAGGAGAAATATATCACCTATTTATGTAGCATTGATTAAATACTTCTAGGCACCTAATTATGCAATGATGATAAATGTACATCTACAAGTACTGAAAAAATAGTTAAGATGGACATATGTTAAAATAGAAAAAAAGAAAAGAAGCTGTAAAATTTAGAAGAGAGAGAGAGAGAGAGAGAGAGAGAGAGAGAGAGAGAGAGAGAGAGAGAGAGAGCGGAATAGGAATGAGATGAAAGTAGGTACCTTGAAATGAAAAGGCCCTATAATCTTATAATTATAGCCTCGGAGTTTGCCTCAAAGGTCTGTCACACACGGGTCAGTTGTTGTTTTTGTAAAATTGGCACCAGGACAAATCTTTAAACGCCACGCCAGAGAGCTCTCGTCGCGATTTCAATACTATAAAAAGAAACCAAATGATCACCTTAAGGAAAACTACCGGTGAGATTCTTCGGATGTCCCTCAGTGATGACTAAATTCAAATAAAGTAAGGCTACTTCTGTTTTGATAGATATTTTAACTACCAAATGCACGATAACGAAACAGCAGGCAATTTAACATATACATGCAAAAAACTCGTGAGATCTACTATGAATCTTAATCAGTAGCGGATGATTTCCAAACATTAGGGCCTACACCTTTCTCGACGGGCAAATAACCACAAGGCTTAGTAAGTTAGTAAGAACTTGAGAGAGATAGAGGGTGTACGTGTTTTTTTTTTCTTCAAGCCGACAATGCTAATAACTATCAAGACCAAGAAAACATTAAAGATGAGAAGTGTAAATACAAACCTTTCCTTGAAAAATAAATTAGCAAATGCTAACGATTCGACGCTATTACAAATATTCTTTTAAAAGATGGAATTTCCACATACATTTTTGTGATACAAAGGGAACAATACAGTTCGAAATCTTCAAAGAAAAATCACCACTGCAATCACACATTGATTATCCTTTCAATTAATACTAAATTCAAGTAGAGATACTTCAATATATAGATCATCAGGAGAATAAAATACACACTAAGTATTCATTTCTGAAAAAAAAAACTATATTTTTTCTCTTGGGACACTAACCCAAATTCACCTATTAGTTTTTAATCCTTTCAAAATAACATCATAACCCAACCATTCTAACAATTCATAGGAGCTGCCTTGGTCTTACAAACATGGGGCAATTTAAATGAACTTTTGAATGAATTATGTCAACGTATAAATTCAATTTCACCGTTTGTCTTTTTTCGAACTTAACTATTCAGGTTTATTAAAGCAATAACTTAATTTCACCAATACTAAAAATCAAAACGCACCTACCAAAGCTAAAGGGTAAGTGAAGTAACAATACCTTCTTGTTCTACAAGAATTTGATCGCATCTAAGAACCATCCCGAAAGCCAGTTTTCAAAGGAAAAACAAGACTACGTATTTCAAATTGATTCTGGCGTTTTAGGAGTTTTCTTCACTCTGGCAGATGGACCTCGCTGAAGGTGACCTTGTCCTTTATTCCTTTTTAATCCTTACCCTTGGGAGCAACGGTCACTTTTGTTTAAGCCGACTCGCCAATAACGAGTAAATCCCGTAAGCTATTTGGACTGTAAGTTCTGTTACTTATAAAACAAGATCAACTCAGAGTGCAAACTGATATTATCGCAATTTGGAAGAAGACACTTTCATAAACTAATTGCAATTATTGAGCAAGGTACCTACAAGCAATAGAAGCGCAACATGACTGTAATTCCAGCGAATGTTGTTTGGTTTTAGACACTTTTATTTAACTTGACTTTGACTTCCGCGTCGGTCTGTTTGTCTGTCTGTTTGGGTCAAAACTCTCAAACGGTTTTTTTTTTTTCCTCACGTCGCGTCGTCCAGAGCTTTGCTCTTTCCCAAGATATTTAAATCCTCTTTTGGATCTTTCAAAAGATAACCGCTACTTTCTACAATGACCTTCATACTCCTTAATGCACATATATGTTCCCACTCTCTTTTCCTACCCACCTTATAACTGAATAATCACACACTCCATACAACTGAGTTATATAAAATTTCGGATTATATTTGTTCTTTTACACAACAAACATTCACAGTTCATTCTCTACACCCTTCTGTAGTTCAAAATACTCTACACCATCCTACACTACTTGACTCTATAAAGTATTTTACTTTCTAAACTTGTCGTTCTCTTACATTTGAATTCAACCTCCACATGAATCCTTAAAAAAAACTGCCAAGCACCACAAAATCTTGTGACGTAAAAAACGTTGTTTATATCATCACCCATTGTAAAATATCATGAGGGCTAAATAACAGGAAGAAATAAATCTAACACCGTGTATTTTAGCATGTTTAAGGTCTGTAGCGCATACACATATTGACAACGTTCGGCGTGGCAACGCCACAGACCTTTTCCTGCTCAAAACACCAAGGAGATCTAGAAATACTACAGCTGGAGTCTCTCTCTCTCTCTCTCTTCTCTCTCTCTCTCTCTCTCTCTCGCTTCTCTCTCCTCTCTTCTTCTCTTTCTCTCTCTCTCATCTCTCTCTCTCTAATTCCTCTCCTCTCTCTCTCTCTCTCATTCCTAGTTTACCAACAGCGAGCGAGGAGACTCCATGGCATGCCCACAAATGTCCAAGCGGCGCTGCTGAAGTAATTGCTCCATTATGCAGTCAGCCCTTCGCCCCCGGAGCCATGCTGCTAACAACGACGGTCTATTCAGTCACCTCCCTCGGCCCTGCTGGGCCTAATTCTGGCTGCCTCCGTAGCGTCTGCATTCGGGTTATTTGCGATTGTGACGGCTATGTTAATTGCAACTTTGGCTTAGAATGTGATACTGCACTGCACCAACGCCGGGCTTTCGTCCCTCATGGAAGGAGCACTAGGCAAAGGCGACAAATGCGGAGCAGATGAATGCCACGACTTCTGTCTTCATACAAATATCACCTGAGGTGACATTGGCCAAGAGAGGTGAGAAAACAAAAGTCTGCGTTACATATGAAACTATGCATTTAAAAATGCACCACGAAGTGTTGCAAAACAACAAACCTGCCGAAAATGACACAATTTATTCACTATCTATCATTCATACATATTAACCTTCGTCAAAGAGCTTATGGTTCTGGCTTAGATTGTTACTCCGTTTCTTAGCAGAATTAGCAAAACAAATCGCGGAGTTTTGAGGAATCTTGAACAAGTGGACCTCGAGGTTAACACGATTTCAGATTCTTGGAGAGGGAAGAATGTAACTGTTGGGGAGAAGGAATCTTTTCGAAAGTGGCATTCCAATCCTTAGCTTAATTCTATGTGTTTAAAAGTGCCTCTACTTCATTTGTTTATCGGTTACTATAAAGGAGCATCTACACGCACAGTTGAGGAGTGAGAGATGTGTATTTCTGGTGATAGAAGTTCACTCTCGACGTGGTTCTGAAGTCACGTAAAGCCGTTGGTAGCCCTTGCTGAATAACCACTGGTTCCATGCAACGTAAAAACACCACATGAACAAACAAACAAGCACGCGTAGTTGCTCGACCTATACCGAATTTCTCTCGTATACAATTTACACCAAATTCCAGTCAATGAGAGAGAGAGAGAGAGAGAGAGAGAGAGAGAGAGAGAGAGAGAGAGAGAGAGAGAGAAGAGAACTAAGGGCATGGCGAACGCATAATGAAAGTAGTATTGACAAAGAAGATCACACGATCTGTTCCACTGTAAGATGATCAGTCAACATGATTTACCAAACTTCTCACTGGCAGTCACAACAGTTCCCACGATGTGTTTCTCCAGAAGACCAAACGGCCACTTGGAAGAGTTACAGTTTTAAATACTGTAATGTTTAGGGACGCAGAACAGACCAGAAAGCTATTATTAAACAGACGAATAGCACCAATTAAAAAAAAGAACAAAGTCACTGGGGAGCGAACCAAGTGGACTAACTTCTCTTTGGGGAGGTTTTAACAACAACCTGTGAATCCTTTAATGACTGACCTTTCTCTCTTGAACTACCTTAGAGAGACCACCCTATAAGTTCTGTACCACTCGTGCATATCCGGCGGATGAAACTCACCTCTTCATCAGCTGCATGTCGAAACGACAACGTTTATCTGAAAATTTCACGGGCGTCCAAAATAAACCTGGCGTCTCAAAAAATGGTAATCTACATACGTGTACTTTGTACGATTTAAAAAAAATCAAAACATGGTTCAATAGTAATTCGTTTTTCGAGGAGACAGACTGACAATTGTCACTAACACACTTATTATTATTGTTCTTTAAGGTCAACTATAAAAAAAAAAAACTACTGCTTCCATCAGTGTATTATTGTGGACCTTAAAGAGCATTACTTGTGCCCTCGTAATTGAGAGTGCTATCCACTATTATTATTATTTTTTTTTTTTCCAATCACAGTCCTCCAATTCGATTGGATGGTATTTATAGTGTGGGGTTCCGGGTTGCATCCTGCATCCTTAGGAGTCCATCACTTTTCTTACTATGTGCGCCGTTTCTAGGATCACACTCTTCTGCATGAGTCCTGGAGCTAATTCAGCCTCCAGTTTTTCTAGATTCCTTTTCAGGGACCTTGGGATCGTGCCTAGTGTTCCTATGATTATGGGTACAATTTCTACTGGCATATCCCATATCCTTCTTATTTCTATTTTCAGGTCTTGATACTTATCCAGTTTTTCCCTGTATTATTATTATTATTATTATTATTATATTAACTAAGTACCGTTCGAAAATGGATCATAGCAGAAATACTAGGCAAATGAACTTGCAATAAGTATGATCATTGACTAAACTAACGTCTGGACCGTAAGCCCGAAAGGACAAAGAAAAAGATTGTCAGAATATGATAAAATGACTGTCGCTGTTTTCTGCATCGCGTGATTGGACCTCTCTTTCGCGGAGAGTAACATTACAATAATCTCTCATCTTGACAGGCTGAATCAGCGTGTGATTCCCAGGCTGCAACAAAAGCAGCCGGATGCCAGGTGGAGGGGGTAGAACTAAAAACGCCGAGATGGAGTGGCCAGCCTGATACAGAGGTCAAGAAGTACCCACGACAATAAATTATTAATTGTATGGGGTTAGCTTTTACGTTGCATGGAACCAGTGGTCATTCAGCAACGGGACCAACGGCTTTACCGGACTTCCGAACCACGTCGAGAGTGAACTTCTATCACCAGAAATACACACCTCACACACCTCAATGGAATGCCCAAGAATCGAACTCGCGACCACCGAGGTGGTACGGCAACACCATACCGACCGCGCCACTGAGGCACTACCCCCACGACACTAAAGACGCCAAAAGGGGCACTTACGAAGCGGATTAGCCGGATACGGGGTGCAAAGCCGAGTCATTATGAAATGGGTTAGTCGGATATATGAGATACGA